>NW_019385216.1:206954-264465 GCF_000671375.1 Centruroides sculpturatus
CGATAGGGGCAACGATAGAGGATCACGCTCCGTTACGGGATCGTCGATGGATCACGGAACATTCTCGCCGTCCATCGCCGGAGCAAGACCGTCTGGAGTCATCCAGCGACGATTACGACCGACACAACGAGTGGATTACAGACAACTCGCCGGTCTCACAAGGAAGCCGAGAGCTCAAAGATAGAGAAGGAAACCATAGGTGAATATAGTTTTCTTTACAGATGGTCCTTGACCAAACTAATTGTAATCCAAGGATCCCTAGAGGGGAAGGGATTTTGGTTAAGGGGGGGGAAGTTAAAAAAAAAAAAAAAAAAAAAAAAAAAGTATTATCTAACTGTACTACCAGAAAAATCGCACGGAAATCGTGCGACGCTTGGGTTATCGTCGAAGAATAACTTATTTAGTCATATCTTTTTTCTGGTAGTCGCAGTTAAAAAAATAAAAAGAAACCACCAACAAAAAAATATATATTATATCATATTTGTAATATATCATTTTTAATAATGTGCGTGCAGTTAATGATTTTATTGTACAAACTTGTATATTATTTTATACACAATGTTTAAAAAGTTTCCATGTTATTTTACCAATTGGTTAAATGTTTATTATTAATATTTTTATTTTTGAAAAGTTTTATTTAGTATTTTTTTTTTGCATTCACTCTTTGAGAGTTTTTTTAGAATTTTTTTACTACTGTTCGAATGCCTGTTTCGTTCTTATATACTCGAATTATTTTTTAATTGTGCCATAACATTGCCAAAAAAAAAAGAGAGATCAATTTTATTTAAATCATTTCACCAGCCAGTTTGTTTTATAACAAATGCCATTTTAGTTGTATATATAACAGTATTGAATTGTTAAATATGTATTTTGAAATTTTTTTATCATCCAAAATACATATTTAGCGATCAATTTTTAAATCGAGAATTTTTAGAAACGAGATTTTTTGTCTCAAAAAAAATATTATAAATATACAAATTGTATATTCTGTAAATGTGCCCGGCATTCCCGTAGTTAAATTTCTTATTGTGTCGGACTTTTCTGTTTTCGAGATGCAAAACAAAAAATGTTTTTATTTATTTCTGACGACTCTGTACCTGAGTAATATCAAAACTGTGTTTGATTGACTTATATCTGTCCGAATATTGTACAATATTCTTGTGTTGAATTTGTGTCAAAGTATTGTGTCAGGCGGTGGTTCTCGATCCCATCTGTATATCTGACAATCGGAAGTTTCTTCTATAATTGGGAGACACATCCCTTCGACGAGCGAGAGTTTCGTTTGGCAGCATGTCAACAAATTTGGTGCAGTGTATTTAAATTGTGTGACACCAAATTCTTATTGACTGGCTGTTGTGCATTTGGTGCAATGTATTTAAATAATGTAGTACCAAATTCATACCAACCATAGTGCCATTCTGTACAGCACACTGTAAACAGTGCATCACTGAATTCGTACCACCGTTAAGAGCAGCATAATTAAAATGGTGTTTTGTGGCATGTAAATCGAGCGCATCAATACAGGACCCAACTTGTCGCTCGTCTGCAGCAGAGAAGATCGAGAACTCCCGTTGCAGATTTAAAGGGGGAAAAAAACAGGTAATATTACTGTATCAATATGCAAACAAGTGCTTAATTTCTGAGAAAAAGTGTTTAATTTTTATTCCGATAGAAATATTTTCGAAAAACCGACTGAACCAAAGCATTTTAGAATTTTTATACTGCTGTGTAATTTCATTAATGCAGAGAAATTAATGAAAAAAAAAAATTAATGATATCATTTAACAATTGCAATGATGAATTAATTCTATTGTACATTATACATATTACATATCACAATTTTAAAACATTTTAAAAACTTTGTTTGATTAAAGATTAATATGTAAATCTCTTTTATGCTATATCTCTAGAGTTAGTAGTAAAAAAGTTTTACATCAGAAATTTGGAAAAAGTCTCCTTGCCTACCGTTTATATAGCAAAGATATGTTGTAAAAGTTCCCACCAGTAAAATTACATATTTATATATTGTAGTCTCTTGTTTTCTTCTTTTTAATGCCGCTGCAATTTGCGCCATGCAAAATAAACAGTTTCTGCATAATATTTTTTTGTTACCCAAGCCAACATTGCAATTTGCATCCCTAAACCAGAATTGCATAGTGTGATAAAGCAAGCTACTTTATTTGTACTGATAATTTAATGTGAAAGCAAATGTTTCTTACGTGGTACTGTGTTCAAGGGCCGGCTTGACGAGAAAGACAACAAAATGACTGCCTCAAACAGTAAAATGAGTGGTCCAAAATGTTCAAAAGGAGAAGAGTAATAAGCAGTAAGGTTCTATAAATATACTCTAAAGGTGTTTATAAATGGTTCATATGAGAGTGCTAGCTCCAGAAGTGATCTCTACTGGAGACCAAACTGGAAGCTGGAGAGGCAAAAGTTGGTTTTGCCTCGGGTGCAAGTTACCATTGATGAACTGTCTGCGTGGTAAACCAAAAGTACAAGTTTCTGTTACAGCTAATTTAGAATTTTGAAATGTATTATGGGTCATGTAATGTTTTGTCTGTTACAGATATATTTGACTCAGTTGGGTATCATTATAAGCAAATGGAGACAAAGCTCACAACCTAACTGATTAAATTGAGGGTCTAGATTGGATATGGATATTTTAGGAAAGTGTTGTATCATTCTGATCAATATCTGCAGACATTAAGAGAACCATTTTTTTGCAAGCCCAAAAGCCTGGGTGGTGATAAGTCTGTTGTCTTATGTTAGCTGTTATGCTAGTTATGTACCAACAGAATTTTTTCCATTTATATCTTGCATAGCCTTTTTAAATCAATCATTTTCTTTCTTTAATTTCCATTGACTGCTCTCTATTTTCTCCTATTCTCTTAAATACCTTTTCATTTATAGTTTGAATTCATTTTTATTCTTTCCAATTTTTCTTAACCCACAAGTCACATCTCAAACATTATCTCATTTGTCTCAGGATCCATGTTTTGGCTTCATACAACATTCCAGACATGGCATTTGTTCAAAGATTTATTTCTAATGGTCCAAACAGTAATCTCATTTAGCTAATCATTGCTTTTGCCATGTTTATTCTCCTCACTTCAGTTTCACTTCTTCAGTCCTTACTTACCTATGATCCTAGATATTACTTGTTACAATTTGTCATAATCTCAACCTCTCTTTTTGTCACCTAACCATAGAACTTTTATTTTATTGATGTTTATTTTCATTTCATATGTTATCCTTCATTAAACCATCCCAATATTTTATTTGTTCCCTTCTCTGCTCTATAAATATGACTGAGCAGTTGGCAATACAGGTAACCCCCGTATAACACGGTAGTTATGTTCCAAAAAATTGCCGTGTTATGCGAATCTGTGTTATAGGAAACAAAGAACTAATACGAAAAGGAGGGTTAGGTTCCAAAAATTAAAAAACATGCTAGTATATTTTCATAATTAAGATAAATATCTTCATTAAAATTTTTTAAGTGATACATATTAATATAAATTAAACAATGTTTTCTTCGTCATCACTAAAAACACTATTAATTAACCGATAGCGTTTTCTTTTTGGCAAGTTATCCTTATCCTCTGAGTATTTTTGTGCATTATCTTCAGATCCATGCTTTACCTTTTGCAAAATGTATGTAATTTTAGATTGCTTGCTTCTAGTTAAAAGGTCTTTATAAATTTCCTTATATGGTTGCTAAGCACTTATGAAGAATAAAGCAAGTATGGAATAAGGGAAAAACATTCGGCAATATCAGAAGCAGAAGCGTTGCGAACTGGCAACATTAAAACAAGTTTCGAGAAGGACCACATGTATCGACGGAAGGCGAGAAGAGAAAATTTACATACATAAGTACAAATAGTTCACGAAAATAATAATTTTTGTGAAGTATTATTACTTAAGTATGTAAAAATTTATTACATTTCCTGTTGTATGAGGGTTTTACCTAATTCTCGAACCGTGTCAGAGTAAATCCGTGCTATAAAAGTACCGTATTATTTGGGGGATGGTACCAATTCTCGAACCGTGTTAGAGTGAATCCGTGCTACAGAAGTGCCGTGTTATACGGGGGTTACCTGTATTTTCTCTTACTATATTTATTTTTTTCTGTATAACTTATTCTTTTCATATACGTTCTAACAGTAAATGTTAAATAGTGATGACAATAGTCAACATTCTTGCGAATCCTCTTTTGATTTTGTTTACTTGGCTATTTCTCTTTTAATTTATATTGTTTTGCTTTGAGTTTTATATGGATTTTCATGGATGGTAAGTCCAAGATATGTTCTATGATACATCCTGGCTAGTTAATGAAAATTTTTTGAGGATTTAATCTGGACTTACCATTCAGGGCCATTCTCAGAGACTGATTTATCAGGCAAGTAGAGTTGTTTCTCTGTAGAAATGTATCTGAGAATGACAGTAAAATTATCATAATATACCTGCAGTATATTATATTATATGTATTATGTTTTTGCTACAAAGACGTGTTGATGTATACAGGGCAAGATATGATAATGTTATTGTCAATAGTATCTTGCCTGTGGAAGGGCTGTAATGATACATATCTCACTCTGCCTCTCTATAGGACTGGTTTAAATAATGTTAGGTCTGAGACCCACGCCAGCATGCTTGCTATTCTGTATCAGAAACTTGAATCCGATTATTATTTTACGAATATGAGTGAAGCGCGTGTTTAAAATGCAGTTAGAGAATATTCATTTTCAAAGTTGAACCAAAAAAATGAAATTTACATTTCACCACCACCACCACTACTACACTGTATATTTGTTAGATGAATTAATACACAAGTATTGAATACAAAGGAAGTAAAGACATCAACTTACTATTATCAGGGTCTAAGTTCAAGTCTGAGTTGGGAGCCTCGGAAATTTTTTGTGAGTGAGCTGACCTATTCATGGTATTTTTTCACTCCTGTTGCAAGCCCGAATTAGAATAGAATAGTGTGAGTAGAGGATAGAGTGAAAAACTACAGGAGTATTAAAGGGAGTCTATAAAATTGATTTATGTAAGAGAGCATCCATAAACCATGTAGCCCAATATAATTTTGACCCCCCCTCCTGTCTGGTGACTGTGGCCAGACAAGTGACCCATGCTCCTAAAATTACATTCTAAGGAAGCTGGACTCGCAAATACTTTTTTAATTTTTTAAATTTAAACACTAGATGGGAGAATAGTATAAGGTATTTTGCAACTCCCAAACAAAGACACCGGCATTGTTGATGCAAGCAAGAAAAATTACCTGAAAAAAAACTCGCACCTTGTTCTCATTTTCTTTTGTAAGAAATCATTTATGAAGACATATTTTGTCTATTCTTAAATTCTTTGACTTTCTGTTAGTATCTCAGTTTCACCTGTATCATTCCCTATTATTTATTGTTGATGCATGTGATCTGCTATCTTTGTTAAGTAATAAAGACAGCCAGTTAAAAATTATTGTTCCCTTACAGATTACAAAAGTTACAATGCATGTGAGCCCATAAAGGAATAATAAGGTGCATTTTAGACTCATACTGTGCATCATAATCTTCATAATTACAGTATTAAATGTATATTAAACAAAGCCAAATGAATCAGTTATTATACCAAGTTTATTGAGAGTGCAAATTACAATTGCAAAAATGGATTTAACTTTAGTTCAATGCCCAGTGTTAAAATTTTAAAAATTATCCACCAATGCTTAAAATACCCAAAAATTGGGTAATTATCCACACATTGGAAATGCTGATAAGAATAGCAATTGTAACAGTTCAGAGTTTAGTGGCTAACATAGTTTTTTCAGGAGTGGTTTGTCACAGCTCTTTAATGCCAGTTCCCCTTTCAAAGGAACTTAAATTATTCCTAGCATAGTGGAATAATTTTCTACTATGCTCCTTTGTATGTCTCGTCACAGCACAATTTCTTTGTTATCGAAATTTGTTACGAATATTTTCAAATTTCAGTTTCGAGCAGAAGTCTCCTAAATGTTAAAAAAAAAAAGATAGCTAGGGTGCTTTGTTTTATACTTCAGTCATTTTAAAATTCATTTAAATGTAATAAATTACAACTTTATTGAATAATTAAGCAATTGGAAACTGAAAGCTGTTTTTTTTTTTTTTTTAAAGTAAACAAAGCCATATATCAATGAAATAAGGCTACTGCATTAACTGTGCATTTCATTAGATCACATCCTATTGTATGTACAGTACTTGTAACAGTTCCTTCCCTTATTTAATAAATGGAGGAACTGTTACAGTAAATTAGTATTCTTAATGTAATTGTAGAAACATGAATTTAATAACTAACTTTGCTACATATGTTTTGCATAAAGTAGTCGTTAATAAATAAATAAATTATAGTTGATGTACAGCTTTTGTTTTTGCACGTTATTTAGGTTTCTATGTTACAATGCGAAGGTTACAATGCATGTGAGCCCATAAAGGAATAATAAAGTGTGTTTTTGAACAAAGCCAAATGAATCAATGAATACAACTGACTTTATTGTTATTAAAATTCCAAAGGAACAGCCAGATTTTCTTTAAGAATTGTTGGAAAATAAGACAACTAACCAGGAAATTCCAAGTTTTACCTATTTTCTCCTGATTGCTGTCCTTTCAACACACACCTTTTTTTCTCATTGAGTTTAACAAAGGAAATACAGTATATGTGGTTAATAACCACTCCTACACAATGCATATATATGTGTGTTACACTCACACAAGCGCACATGTGGATACTTATAAAATTTAAATATTTCATANTTCTCTGTAGAAATGTATCTGAGAATGACAGTAAAATTATCATAATATACCTGCAGTATATTATATTATATGTATTATGTTTTTGCTACAAAGACGTGTTGATGTATACAGGGCAAGATATGATAATGTTATTGTCAATAGTATCTTGCCTGTGGAAGGGCTGTAATGATACATATCTCACTTTGCCTCTCTGTGGGACTAGTTTAAATAATGTTAGGTCTGAGACCCGTGCCAGCATGCTTGTTATTCTGTATCAGAAACTTGAATCAGATTATTCTATGAATATGAGTGAAGCGCATGTTTAAAATGCAATTAGAGAATATTCATTTTCAAAGTTGAACCAAAAAAATGAAATTTACATTTCACCACCACCACCACTACTATCACTACTACACTGTATATTTGTTAGATGAATTAATACACAAGTATTGAATACAAAGGAACACTACTACACTGTATATTTGTTAGATGAATTAATACACAAGTATTGAATACAAAGGAAGTAAAGACATCAACTTACTATTATCAGGGTCTAAGTTCAAGTCTGAGTTGGGAGCCTCGGAAATTTTTTGTGAGTGAGCTGACCTATTCATGGTATTTTTTCACTCCTGTTGCAAGCCCGAATTAGAATAGAATAGTGTGAGTAGAGGATAGAGTGAAAAACTACAGGAGTATTAAAGGGAGTCTATAAAATTGATTTATGTAAGAGAGCATCCATAAACCATGTAGCCCAATATAATTTTGACCCCCCCTCCTGTCTGGTGACTGTGGCCAAACAAGTGACCCATGCTCCTAAAATTACATTCTAAGGAAGCTGGACTCGCAAATACTTTTTTAATTTTTTAAATTTAAACACTAGATGGGAGAATAGTATAAGGTATTTTGCAACTCCCAAACAAAGACACTGGCATTGTTGATACAAGCAAGAAAATTTACCTGAAAAAATCACACCTTCTCACTCTCATTTTCTTTTGTAAGAAATCATTTATGAAGACATATTTTGTCTATTCTTAAATTCTTTGACTTTATGTTAGTACCTCAGTTTCACCTGTGTCATTCCCTATTATTTATTGTTGATGCATGTGATCTGCTATCTTTGTTAAAGTAATAAAGATAGCCAGTTAAAAATTATTGTTCCCTTACAGATTACAAAGGTTACAATGCATGTGAGCCCATAAAGGAATAATAAGGTGTGTTTTTGAACAAAACCAAATGAATCAATGAATACAACTGACTTGATTGTTATTAACAAAGGAATTACACAAAGGAAATACAGTATATGTGGTTAATAACCACTCCTACACAATGCATATATATGCATGTTACACTCACACAAGTGCACATGTGGATACNAAATATTTAAAATTATTCATTTTGACAGTAATAAGATGTCGAAATAATTCCTTAAAAATCTATTCCGAAGACGAATTTCGAATTTGGTATAAATTTTCTAAATATGGATTTGTTCATATTTTAAATCGTATTGGCGATGAAATTAAATATCGAAATGGAAAAGGATTGCCATTAATTGCCGAACAATGATTTTGACGGCCTTAAGATTTTATTTCTGGAAGCTTTCCGAATATAGCTGACGACCATTTCTGATGTCACAAAGAAATAACCCGATTGGCCGAACAACTCCTAAAACAGGGGATTAATAGCGAAGTAAGTAAGAGCCAATGTTTTGCCGAAGTTCGTTTAGAGAACGGTCAGAAATAGACAATCGTCGTCTTTGCAATGCATTTTTAACTGCAGTTCAGCCAGCCAACGGCTATAGGCCGTTTGTTGATAAACGTCGTTTAATGTAAACTCTGTCTCTGCAATCGGCCCTATGAGTTTAGTGGTCCATGAGGTCAGAAAAGTTGGCATTCACTGCTGTAGACAATGTGTCTTGTGGGAACTGGCCAGTTCTAATTGTTAATCCAGAATTCCTGGTTTTAACAATGCTACAGTTAAACACAAACAACTATTAAACACACATGGCTTTTTTGTTCTTTGTCTGCTTCATAATCTATCCATATTAAGTGTTGTTAGTATTAACCAATCAGTTCATTATTTAAGCAAATGGGAATTTATTCATTACCCATTTAATGTTGACAGTACAGTATTGGACTGCCAAGCAGACAATCTCTGGTTTTCACCTGTTGTGGTTTGTGTGAGTCTGTACTCCATTCAGTTTCTCCTCCAAGAAGTACATGGAAGATGATTTTTGGAAGATAAAGTTGGCATTGGCATGGGACTGACCACACTACCTGCTTTTCTTCTAGTTCTCTCCAGAGAACCAGCCATATACTATCTCTCCCCCAGTTTTATTTATGATGCATTTTAATAAGGCTTCTCTATTTGTTTAAAAATATATGTTACGAACTGATATTGTAAGAATCTTAAGCTCCAAGAATTTAAATCATTACCTCACTTGATGCTAACATCTTGTGTCTGTGCCTGTGAATTTGCTTCACATGTTAATAATTGCTTTTATTTCACAATTAAATTCTATTCTCTTGCATAAGATATAAAGAAAACTTGCTACATTAATCATTTAATTTTTTTTGGTCATCAGTTTATGAATCTACATCTTATTAAACGATATAGCCTAAAAATATGTAAGCCACAACAAAATTGCTAAGTAAATTATCCTGCAATGTTTCATCATAGATGTCAAATGATTTATTAAAATAATTCATGTTGAAACCTACAATGAAGCTTAAAAGGATTTTGATAGTAAATTTATTTTTAAGATAATGTCTTATGTGTTTGCCATTATCCTGCAACTTTATGTAAAATATAAATATATATATATATATAAGTATTAAATTAATTGCTTTTTAGACTGTTGCACAAAGGATTCAACAAGGTCAGGGAGCAGTATCACCACTAACTCAGGCAGTACAGCAGCAAGGAATATCGGTAACTTCATCTCTGGACGGAAATGGCACTTCACCTTCTCATCAGTCAAGTGCGTTTGTTTCTTTTGTCGATAGTGTTTGATAAAATATGAAATTTAATATTTAATTAATTTATAAATTACTGTAGGTTGTTGTTGTTGTTGTAGTGATGAAAAATAAAATTAAATTGAAAGCTGTTTCTTTAACTCATTAATTAATTTACTAGTTACAGTATGAAGGAAGCTTATTGCCAATTCTTTGTTAAATAATTATTTATCTTTTTTCACTAGATACTATAAGTAATACAGAAGCCAATGTCGTTGACGGAATAAATCTCGAAGAAATCAAAGAATTTGCCAAAGCATTTAAAATACGTCGACTGTCTTTAGGTTTAACCCAGACCCAAGTAGGACAAGCACTAAGTGCTACCGAAGGTCCATCATATAGTCAGAGTGCCATTTGCAGGTGACCGTATAGTCATTAATATTGCAAAAATATCTTACCTAATGTATAATTAAGTTTTTTAAATAATAAAAATTAATCCCAATTGCATTGATTAGGTTTGAAAAATTAGACATAACGCCAAAGAGTGCTCAAAAAATTAAGCCCGTCCTAGAACGCTGGATGAAGGAAGCGGAAGAAAGGTACAAAAATGGAGCGCACACCCTTACCGAATTTATTGGAAGCGAGACGACAAAGAAAAGGAAAAGGCGGACATCCTTCACACCTTCGGCATTAGAATCGCTTAATCAGTTTTTTGATAAAAATACTCATCCTTCGGGTACGAGAATTACATCAAACTTTGACATTTAAATCTGATATATTTTTAAGATTTAAATGATATTAATTCATTTTTTAGGAGCCGAAATGACAGAGCTGGCTGAAAAACTGAACTATGACCGAGAAGTAGTAAGAGTGTGGTTCTGCAATAAGAGACAGGCATTGAAAAACACCATCAAGAAACTGAAAGGTGGAACATTATAATGTTAGATATCTGTGCGAACGTGGGAAAAATGCAAAGAAAATTGTCATGTGGATTGCATTAATTTAATTAGGCTATACTCGTTTATATAGTATAGTGTGAGAGTCGACAAATTGTCGTATTTGTAATTTTATTGACAAAAATCATCTGTAGATAGTGCATAATGTATTTGTGGAAAGTACAGTTGCCATCTTATCACATATACAAAAAAAACACAAAAAAAAAAAAAAAAAAAANATCATAATATACCTGCAGTATATTATATTATATGTATTATGTTTTTGCTACAAAGACGTGTTGATGTATACAGGGCAAGATATGATAATGTTATTGTCAATAGTATCTTGCCTGTGGAAGGGCTGTAATGATACATATCTCACTTTGCCTCTCTGTGGGACTAGTTTAAATAATGTTAGGTCTGAGACCCGTGCCAGCATGCTTGTTATTCTGTATCAGAAACTTGAATCAGATTATTCTATGAATATGAGTGAAGCGCATGTTTAAAATGCAATTAGAGAATATTCATTTTCAAAGTTGAACCAAAAAAATGAAATTTACATTTCACCACCACCACCACTACTATCACTACTACACTGTATATTTGTTAGATGAATTAATACACAAGTATTGAATACAAAGGAAGTAAAGACATCAACTTACTATTATCAGGGTCTAAGTTCAAGTCTGAGTTGGGAGCCTCGGAAATTTTTTGTGAGTGAGCTGACCTATTCATGGTATTTTTTCACTCCTGTTGCAAGCCCGAATTAGAATAGAATAGTGTGAGTAGAGGATAGAGTGAAAAACTACAGGAGTATTAAAGGGAGTCTATAAAATTGATTTATGTAAGAGAGCATCCATAAACCATGTAGCCCAATATAATTTTGACCCCCCCCTCCTGTCTGGTGACTGTGGCCAAACAAGTGACCCATGCTCCTAAAATTACATTCTAAGGAAGCTGGACTCGCAAATACTTTTTTAATTTTTTTAATTTAAACACTAGATGTGAGAATAGTATAAGGTATTTTGCAACTCCCAAACAAAGACACTGGCATTGTTGATACAAGCAAGAAAATTTACCTGAAAAAATCACACCTTCTCACTCTCATTTTCTTTTGTAAGAAATCATTTATGAAGACATATTTTGTCTATTCTTAAATTCTTTGACTTTATGTTAGTACCTCAGTTTCACCTGTGTCATTCCCTATTATTTATTGTTGATGCATGTGATCTGCTATCTTTGTTAAAGTAATAAAGATAGCCAGTTAAAAATTATTGTTCCCTTACAGATTACAAAGGTTACAATGCATGTGAGCCCATAAAGGAATAATAAGGTGTGTTTTTGAACAAAACCAAATGAATCAATGAATACAACTGACTTGATTGTTATTAACAAAGGAATTACACAAAGGAAATACAGTATATGTGGTTAATAACCACTCCTACACAATGCATATATATGCATGTTACACTCACACAAGTGCACATGTGGATACTTATAAAATAAAACTTAAATAGTTCATAATAATAATAGTTGTTTGTTTATGAGTAAGACTGACATCCTTGTATTTTTGCAACTCTAGGTGATTCTTTGCCTAATGGTAAAACAGGCTCTGTATAGTAGCCTTATTTCATTGATATGCCGCATTGTTACGTGAAAAAGAACAGTTTTTGGTTTCCAATTGCTTAATTATTCAATGAAGCTGTGATTTATTACAGTTAAATGAATCATAAAATGAAAGAAGGGCTGTCTATATATTACATTGTCGTTAACCCTGGAAACCAAGCTAAATGCCGATGATGGTCGATGACACAGACAGGATGGTTGCATGAAGATGATGCAATTGTTATGTTACATTTTTATTTTTGTAGTTGTCTTACTTTTAAAGATTTAACAAAAGAACTTCAAAATCTGACATCAAAGGAGCACAATTGTCTGATACCACATTCTTTCCTCACAGCTGAAGGAAAATGCCATATTGTCTCTTTGCTCTGGGCATTTGACTATGCTAGTCTGCTTGAAGCATGAAGAAGCTTCTCTGCACAAAATTGACTTTGGTTGTCTTTTGTAAAGCAGAATAATGCAACTAGAAGAATTGACATATTTTTAGTTATCTTAATGTTGAGTTTTTGTCTCATGTTAACAAGGTAAAGCTGACAATAGGACAAACAACTTCTTTATGGTGCATGTTGCCTATCTATTCAGTCAGCACTCACAAGATAGAAAGATAACTTGCAATGCAAGTACTATTAATTAATACAATAAACTATTATTACATAGAAAAGAAGTATATAAAAATACATTTATAATCATATGCTTCAATATAAGCATTTTGTTTCAGAATATGTTAACTTTATCATGCTTCGGCAAGAAGTCTGATCATTCCAAAATCAATAGTGCCTGATCGTTGCAGCAAAACCAAGTGGTACATCCCAATGGCTAGTATATATTGCCACCACAAGACAATGAGAATTAACGGCAATACCAAAAGATCAATTTTTCACAAGAGGTCTGTTTCAGCCAAGTGACAGGGCTCCGTCCCTTTCTGCCCTGATTATGGGCCTGCTTGAACCTATGATAGATATAGAAACGTGCCCTCAGTACTCACAGGAAAGTTAAATTTTCTGAGTGCTTAGATGGAGAGGTAAATATAAAAGAAGTTAATAATTAAAAGCTCTTAGCCTTCCTTTCCTTAATATTTAGGAGACCCATTCGAAATAACTTTTACTGAAATTTGTTAAATATCTGTGCTGCGGTAATAACACAAGTATGTACTACAAAAATCTCCCACACAGGAGTAATTTAAGTGTTCTTTGACAGAAGGCGTTAAAGAGTAAGGTGCAAGGACTGCAGCCATGGGTTCCCCAAATCGTTTTTCCTGTTTAATAGTTATTATTTCTTTTAACTTTTAGAATTTACATTACTCTATTGCAATAAATTACTCAACAATACACACCATTTTTTTTTAATTGTTAGTGGTGGTTACACAACGATAGACACGTCTCGTAGTATGTTTGGACCACGTGTGCGATCACCCGATACCCGAAAGCTCACGCTATAATAATACGACACGTCAAGATAATGTTTGGTTTTCCCCTCGGTAACGCAATTTTTGTTGTTTTGCGTTAGAAAAGTTCGAACAGTAAAAATTCGGGACACGGAAACTCGCGATGTTCACGTGCCACATATTTTACTTTCACATTTACTAATTTTTCGCGGATAAATCCCATGTTTTTAGATCATTTTTCTAGGTGTAAAAAACGTTAATTAAACTTTTTAAAACGTTTTGATCCTGATTTATATATCAATATCAAACGTCTTACATGATATTAAAATTATTTCAATAACTCGAAAAAGTCCTCCCCCCTTGGCAAATAGCCCATGTGTTATGTTTGCCCTACCCTATTAACTCTTACATATTATTGTCTCTTCTACACAACGCTGTTTCTTATGTATCCTTGATACTATGTTTCCTCTCGTTACAGGTGTCCATTGACTTAATTCATACCTCCTTCACTGGGTTTTGTGCTCAGTGGACGTTCCTTGATTTCAAGTGCATACAGAAAGGGGGAAATATATAATAAACCAAGAAAATTCCGTTAGAAGGACTGATAGATTCTAGCCCCAAGGTCGCCAGATTCGTTAGTTCAATCCTCAAATTTTTATGGACACATTAGGGCTCATCTCTCACTATTGAATAGCTTCTATCATGGGCCAATATGAATCTATGAGTAATATTAAAGGAGAAGAGTTAAACGCAGGATATCTTTTAACTGAAAAAAATTTAAATAATGTAAAGTGATGGATCCGAATTAAATTAATAAAGACAATAGAGAGGTTGCGGCCGACGTTTTCAACGCGAAAACGTGTACGTCGGACGTTCATCGCCGCCTTCCTGTGAGCCTAGAAGTTTAACAATGGCGTTTGGAACGTCAGTAGAATCACGCTCGACGTTCCAAACGCCATTGTTAAACTTCTAGGCTCACAGGAAGGCGGCGATGAACGTCCGACGTACACGTTTTCGCGTTGAAAACGTCGGCCGCAACCTGTCTAATAATAAAACAGCAACGAGTTGCTCAACTTTCCCGGCAACATTTAAAATATTGGTGGCGCTATCTATTATCATATTTTGTTTAAAACTTTTTATATTTTTAACTATTATAAAATGGCAAAAACTTTAATTTTGAAGGTAGGGATAAGTTTTATAAAGAATTGTAAATGCTAATAACGAGTAAAAGTATCATTAAGTTCGACCCTACTGGAGATACACAAATACATGTTAACATCCATACAGAAATTACCTCCGAATTTTTTTGCATTAAACTTTTTTAAGAATAAAGTTTAAGTACTTGCTCTTAAAATTAATTCTGTACATAAAATTATAAAACATTATTATAATTTTAAATATAGTAAGACTCCGTTTAACGCGGGGGATGCGTTCGTAGACAACAAAAAGCGCTAAGCGAAACAACGTTAAACGAGGTCATTTTAGCATAGAGTAAATAGGGATAAGAGAACACGCGACCAAAAATAAACAAATTTTAAGTAATTTTTATAATAATATATGTTAAATAACAGACAAACATATGCACACAGAAATGTAAAGTTCATTTTTTGTAACGAAGGTCCTGACTTTTCTGAAATTCTTCTTTTGCAATGAAGTTGTTGTTGGTTAAATTATGGCAACGCAACACTTGGGATCTGCCTAGGGGAATGCCTTCCGGGAGGTCTTTTTAAGGGAAACTGGTCCCTATTTAGGCGTTACAAATGTGAAAAATCCTGAAAAAACTCCACGTAGCCAGTCCGTCCGAGCGAGGAGCGAACCCCCAGTGTTCAGGGTACGAAGACTGTTTGGCCACTGGTGGGCACTTTGCAATAAAGTGAAGTTTCAATTGTCGTTTTTTTCTTTCCTTAAGCAAATGTCGGTAGCGGAAGATCGCATCCAAAACGCCTCGTTTTGCTTTTGCACTCCTTTCAAAACCAGGATCATTCGCTACAATTTGATCAACGATTTCGGTTATCTTACCAAACTTTTACTAAGGAAATCTGTTGTGAAAATTTTTGGGTTATTCTTTTTCAGAATCTCTATTTTCCAGTTCCACATGAATTCCATGTTCTGTCTCGAAGGTCATGTTCTCGAAGGTCATGTTCTCGAAGGTCGTCGTTGTTAAGGCTCTCACCAGAAACCTGCTGTAACTCCTCAATATTCTGCTCGTCTATATCTCATAGTCCTGATATATCGATAGCTCTTCTCGTTGAGAATTCTTGGGTACCTTCGGCCATAACTTCTTCCACACTTCGTTCGTGCCAAGCCAAGTCGATATTTCCTATTGCATCCGTGATGTAATATTTTTTTCCAAAATTGCACTAAACAAACATAGATTTAAGGAGAGTACACCTTTTTGCCACCTTTTTTTCTCATTGGTTCGTGTTCGCAAATATTCGTATTATATATGAATCAATGAAATGCTACTATAATTTAAATGGGCGTAAATTTTGAGCTTTTTTTAGACTTCGAGCACACCGCGTTATATCGAATCAGCGTTAAGCGGGTCTTATTGTATGTTTAAAATGTGTGTTTACTAAAATCGTGTTTACTGTTACCATTGCATTGTACCCACTGTGTAACTGTTATCGGGTATAACCCCATAGGCTTCAAACCACCCGTACCCACTGTGTTTCGTGTCCCACATCTTTTATCATGTACAACCTCTTTTGTAAGTGTATTGTAATCATGTATTTACATTAAGGAATTGCATTCCAGTGATGTTATTGTATTGTGTATCTATTTTGCCTGTGTATTTTACCTTTATATTACAATTAATTATGTATTTTGTAACACCTTTCACTATTTGTATCTTTATTATTGTAATTTGTTACCACCGGGTAGTGCTCACTGCGGAACCCGGCATGTACCATTGTGTGCGTTAATAAAGAAGAAATATATGTTTAAAATGAATAGCCAGAGGACAGAAGAAATACAGTAGAGCGTCGTTTATCCGAATCAATTGGGGACTGGAGTCATTCGGATAACCGATTATGTACGAAAAAATATATTAGCCTATCCCGTGTTGAAATTTTTTTCCGTTGCGTGTCGCTTCGCGTTGAATTTTCGTCGTTGTTAAGCCTAACGAAGACTATTGTATCGTTAAAAATTATTTTTTTATTTTGTACAAACAAAATAAATATATTGAAAAATATAAAAACAATAAAAAATTATACTTCAGAAGTTAATTTAGTATCAAAAACGTAAAATATTTGAGTAGCCCAAGACATAGCCAAAGATTGCAGCGCCACAGCACTGGCGAAAATTTAAATTTGCCGACTGGAATTCTTTAGGATAACAGACTTTCGGATAAACGACGCTCTACTGTAATCCTTAACTGAGATGGTGCAAGTCAAAATTACCCTACTTAGTTTTTGTTTGTTTTTTTTTTAATTTTGAAAGTATATAACGAGACATTTCTTTCTTTAACTCTTTATTTAAACGTTTCTAATTCTAAACAAGACAAAGTATTCTGTAGCGATAAGTTAAATACATTTGTAAACGCTCTTAATTTTACTTTCGTGGCTGTCATGTACTGGAAAGCAATGGAATCCTGTCAAACTTGACCTGTCCATCAGTGGCCAAGAAGTCTTCGTACCCTGAATATTGGGCGTTCGATCGTGGGTTCGCGCCTCGCTCGGACACGTAGTTTTTCGGGTTTCCTCAAAAAGACTTAAAAGCATCTATGCTATTACATTTTGGTAGTTACCACTTTAAACTCTGATATTACCTTTTACATAATAATTAAATAAAACATAGAAAATAGCTAAATGCGAGATGAAACAATTTAAATTTAGATGAAAAAAAAAAAAAATAGATTCTAAAGTCACAATCCTACTCAACATATGATATAAACTTCTATGTTTTGACTTAAAATAAAATGGCGGTCGATAGTACCCGTCGTTACCACCAAGAGCGCTGTATCTAATGTCACAGCCACTCTATGTGGTATATTTTAGCTCGTTGATCATAGCTATGAGATATATTTATTATAATACAAATATTCATATAATAATATAAAATAATTTTAATATAATTTAAGATGTTTTAACGAATTATTCAACCCCTCCCTCCCTTCAAGTGTCGACATCATTTATGAACAGTCCCTTGTCTATGAATAAAAAAAAACAATGCAAATAAAGTATTTTTGTAGAATGTACGAAAAATTAAAGAAAAATAAGTACTATCGGCATCGCTGGAAATACAGGTATTCCCTCTGATTTTCTTGAATTTTTTAAAAAATTAAGCGAGAAATCAAGCTCAAAACTTATTTAGAAATTGAATAAACATTTCTTACGCCCGGAAAATTAAAAAAAAATTACAAAAAACACGGAATTTATCCGCGTAAAATTAGTAAACGTAAAAGTAAATATGCGGCGATCGAACATGGCGGCTTTCCGCGTCTCGAATTTTTTTTTACTGTTTCAACATTTCTAACGCAAAACACAACAAAAATTGCGTTACTCATGGGAAAGCCAAACATTATCTCGACGTGTCGAATTATTATAGCGTGAACTTTCGGGTATCACGTGATCGCGCACGTGGTCCAAACACACTACGAGACGTGTCTGTCGCTGTTTGACAAACACTAAAAACACAGAAAAAAAAATAAGAGAAAACACAAAATCATCCGATAACGCATTTTAGTAATCAAAATAGAAATGACGAAAGTTTAAAGTTTTAATACGAAATTTGAAATACGTAATAGTTTACGTTTGATAATAATAGGTGAATCACACAAGATTATCATTGTTGACGTAGTGTCACGTGCGTAGTTAAGTCTACGTGGCAACCTGGTCGTTTGGTGCAGTTCTTTTAAATCTCGTCGCCATCTTGCCAAGTCAGTCCACTTGCGAAGATTCGGTGAGTTTGTTATTCTATTCGATTCTTTCGGTCTCCCCGAACTTATCGTATAAAAATAGACGAATTACGCGTTATTTATAATTAGTTTATCCCGGTTAAACGGCGGAATTTTTATTTGTTTTTCCTTACTCGAAGTTTCGTCCCCGGTGTTTTTTTTTTTTTTTTATCGCAAGTTCGTCCACCTTAACCGTCGCCATATTTGGCATTGCTTTTCAATTTCGCGATTTCTCTACCTTTCGTCTCGTCGTTTAAGCGATTTTTGACCGTTGTAACTGCGTTAATTTAATATCAGGTAAGAATTATTTACCGTTAACGTTCACTCGTCCGTTGCAGCGATGCGAGTTATGGCGTTGCGATTTTCACTCTTTATTCGCTCCAAATTGACTGTTTTAACCTCATCTTCGTCTTGTTTATCGAATGTTATTGTTAATTTACTTAATTCTGTCTCGCTTTACGTCAAATTTTCAGTGTTGTTCGGTTTACTTTGTGTTTGTATCCATTTAAATGGCTCTCTGTCTCATTTACTGTTACTTCCTTTTCAGCAATGCAAAAATAACTCCAAAAATATTATATAAAAATGACTTAGGTTATCAGGTGAATGTACAGAGTTTGTTTCAAATTATATAAGTTGTTTTGTTTCTTAAAACATGCTAATTTAAGTTCTGGGTGATGTAATATTAAGCACGAGTTGTGATTAATTTTGGGCTACGTCGTGATCTTCGTTCCGGTGAGCCAGCGTAAGTTGAATGCTGGCGGTTGGTTGTATGCTTAATCTTCGCTGATGGATGCGTGGAGTTTCTGAAACTGGCCCATTTGCCTGTCTGACACACGAATGGGAACCGTTTTCTGTAGAAAGTCCCATTGGAAGGTGTTGCATTGCTGTATAAAACCAAACCTTCCTCTTCTGTACCTAATAAAGTGAATGTGTGTGTGTGTGTGGTGACCACTAGAAGTGAATTATTCAAGAATTTTGCAGGGGTAAAATTCTTTTTAACTTTGTTTGCTATACTCATTCACTTTATATTTAGTTTTTGCTGCAATTTAGTCTAATAAACTCGCGTCGCAAAAAAATTTTCATAAATTTGTTGCCTCGTTATTGTAGAAGGTTATGTTTTAATGAAATACAATTTTTGTGTTAAACGAGTGAATTTGTTTTTACAAATGTTCTAGACATTATGGAATGCTTAAAGTATTCCATTCTGTAATCTCAAAAAATTTTGAATTTGGTGACTAGACTCGATGCAGTTGTCTAAATAGATTGAAAACATTTGTATTTCTCAGTAAGTTGTTTGCTGGAAAAGTTTTCGTGGTGTTTAGTTTGTTTTATCTCAGTTCCGGCTTGGACAATTAGTTGTTAATAAATTTACCAGACCAATCATTTTCATATTAAAGAGTAATTGGATAATTGGGCATCTAATTTATTCGGTTAAAAAAACTTGCTGCTTTATTGGTGTTAATATGTACAGTACAGTCTACTTAAAAATTTTCAAACTCAAGAAATGTAATTTAAGAATTAATTTGTAAAAGTTGTTCGGATTTTGTTTTAATGTTAATACTACTAAAATTATTGTTAGACTTAACAAATTTCCAGTAACTGCACTTTTTATCAATTGACAGTGTAAAAGGAGGTTTCTTAGGTGATCTTATAAATATTCCAGAAGTCAAATTTTGTTACATTACTGGTTATAATATGATTGCCATCTAATTCTATACCATTTCAAGTAGCTCAAGCAATCTCTCGTAAATTGTTTTCAATATTATGGCAGGAGAATAGAATTGGACATACTAAAGAATTGGTCATTTGTTGTTGTTGACACAACCATTATTTATACAAACATTGATTGTTTTTCTGTTTGTAACAGTTGATTTATGATCTGTGAACAACAGAAATAATCTATACTTTTACAATAGTTGTACAATAGTTTTGTTTTTGAAGGTCCATTTGCCTTTGGTAATGAAATTTGTACAATTTAATCCAACAAGATTTAATTCCTCCTGTTACTCCACATTAAGTGGATGATTAAATGACAATTTTTTAAATACATTAAAGGTTTTCAAACAAATTGACATTCTGCTATCTAATTTTATAAAATCTTTATATAGCTGAATAATTCATTAAATATTGAGGGAAAGGTATTTATTCAATTGTTTTAAGTTTCCTGTACACATGGCTACAGATAAAAGCATATATTTCAGCTAGTAATTAACCTTTACGTGTATTCATGTGTAATGTATATTAGAAAAGAATTGTTTATCTAAATTGATCTTTCAGTTCAAAAAAAATTATTTTTTCTCCCCTAGTAAATATATATTTGCATGTTTGGTGCCTGACAAAATTTTTTAACAAGCTACTTGTAAATTATTTTATATTGGAATGCAGTAAAGTCAGGCCAAGACTCCACTTATGTAAAAATGGGCATAAAAACCTTTGCTGTAAAAACTTTTAATCACGCGACCTATTTGCGTTTGTGTCTGGATTGCAGTGGAGGTCCTGCTAGCGAAGTTTTTACGGCGACGGTACTATTGAAGTTATAAAGACAATGATTATAGTCTGAGTTTTTTCTGTACTATAATTACAAATGTAGTAAAAATAATATCTTTACTTTCATATATATTAACTTTTATTATCATATTATTAATTAAGATAATATACAGCACTTATAAGCTTAGCTTTTTTCATTATATACTTTTCTAAATTGAAGGATGATTTTCCTTTGGCCGTCCATATTGCATGTTTTAGGCATCCATTATTATAATTGGGATACTTCTTGCCATAGATACATGAATACTTTCGGATGTTTTTGATAAATCTTTCCAGATCTATTCTAGAGTAGCCATGAGGAAACATACACAAAAGCTTGCTTTCTGCCATTTTTGCACCATGTCACAATGACCTAGATTTCACTGACTTTTGATTGGTGGATGGTACCATTTTACGGCTGTATTCGCATCGAAAGTTGAAAACTGTTCAACTCGCTTTTACGACCTGCTCCGGCGTAAAATATCATGGTCATGTGATTAAAAGCTTTTACGGTGAGGGGTTTTTATGCCCGTTTTTATGCTAGTGGAATCTTGGCCTCACTGTATTAGTACTATACTTGAAGTGGAGGTGTAGATTTTCTTTGAAGAAAGGGCTTCAAAAGTAATGGTTTTCATAGAAAGTGTTCTTAAAATGTGCATTAATGTAAAACTATTTTATTGCACATAAAAGTATACAAAGAACACACAATTTAAGAATATGATAGAAAATTTGGAATAATCACTTGGAATATGATCTATCAATTCCATAGTTTACAAAAGAAAAGCATTATATTTGTAAAGTCGTTCTATATTCTAAGGTTCTGCATGATATTTAAATATCAAATATCAAAAAATTAAGAATTATTCATTTTTATTAATAACATTTATAAATAGTAAAATATACTAAATAACCAATTTAAGTGCATAAAAAGGAAAAAGTATTTGTGCTCTGCAGTAAAAAAGGGAACTAATACCCTTTCTGAATGATCATAAACTGTAATCATCTTGTAATGCTTTGAAACAATTGTGCGCAAATAACAAATGGAAGCACATCACTTTCCCAACTTCAATGATTACGATACATATAATCAATGCAAAATTGAGAGAATATGCTCAAAATTATGTTTTATAATTATTGCAAAATATTTGAATTATGCATTAAAAGTGACTTTTTTTTCTTAAATATTTTGAGACATGACATTTATATTTACTTGCATAAACAACTCAAACATTACATTTTAAAGGAAATCAAGATCTAACATTAAACTGTTCACAGATAACAAAGGAAGGAAATTGTATGATAAAAATAATTCAATAATTTAGTATGTAATAATTTATATTTCTACATGTACTAGGTGTTGCTTTTAATAAATGTAATTATATTTACAATCAGTAAGTCTGATGATATATCTTAAAGGCTATAGAATTTCTAATTTTAGAAATACAGGTAAGGTCTGTAGAACTGTTGCTTAAAATAAGTTGAAAATATATGTAAATATAAAAAAAATTATAGGCTATATTCTTTGGATTGCATCATGGCTAGAAAACGTTAAATGCTGACAGATGTTTTTCATTTTGTTAGATGACATATATTCTACTACATAGTATTTTTAGTGTATAAACTAGAATTATGATGTGAAAATATAATTTACTGCTGATAGATGCAACTAATTTAGTTTTTCTAATAAAAACTAATAATTTATGAAAGATTTAAATGATTTTATGTTGCAACAAACCTAAATTTTTATATTAATTTTGAAGTCTGTTTTCACATTTCAAAAATTAAGAGGAAACTTTAGCTTTGGTTTGACATTTAGATTGTTTAGTTTCAAATACAGTAGAGCATCGATTATCCAACTTGACCGAGGTTGGTTGGATAACTGAAAAAACGGATAATCGAAAAATATGAAAAAAATACATTATTAGTATAGTATATCGCTATTAACCTACTTTGCATTGAATTTTCATCGATGTTAAGACTAACGAAAATTTTTTTAAAATAATACTCGTCGCTATTGTATCGTTAAAAATTAGAAAATTAAGCCTCGTTTAAATACTGGCTAAAACACACAAAAATAATAATAAAGTAGCCAAGACAGCCAAATATTGTAGTGCCATGTCACTAGCAGACATTTGAATTTGCCGACTAGAATGCGGTCAGTTAACTGATGTGACTGTTGATCGGGGATCGGATAATCGATGCTCTACTGTATTAGAGTGAATTTAAATTTATCATTTTTGATAAAATGTGTAATGAATATACACACTTTAAAACTAAACAGTTGTTTTTAAGAATAGGTTTTTCGGTAAAATGAAATTTCAAACTACTGGTGCCAAGATTTGTGACTTTTTGGAATTATAGTTGCAGGTGTTTTTATTAAAATGTTAGTTCAGGTTTTCTAAGTTTCATTTATCATAAGATAGAATTACTTTCAAAACATTCAGCAGCACATTAATTTTTTTTGTATTATATTAATAAAGTGAAAGTTTAAAGTGTTTTACTTTTGTCATAATTGGTCATTTAATCACGTAATATGTATCATTAGTACTATCTTAGGATTCTTGAATATTTCATGATTCTGCACATCAATTGATTTTAAAATTACAAAAACATTTTTAAATTAAAGTATTTAGAGAATCCTGTTTTAGTAGGTCACAACCACAAATTAGATATGGATGTGTTTTCACTGCATTTTAGTGATTCTTTGGAATTGCTGAAGCTTATGCTATGTAATGACAGTCATGAATTTCCTCATTAAATCTTTGGGTTTATTTTTAAAACATGCATATCCCAGCAATTTTTCAGGGTCAGCATAACCCGTGGTTACAGATGTGGGATAAAAATTGAAAAATGCATACGTTCCAAACTATCAAAGCCATTTATTGACTATATTTATTGTTTACAAATACAACATTTGAAGTAATTACTGTTATTGTGGTTAATCTAATTTATCTTCTATTTTTCATTATTACATTGTCATTTGTCTTCTTCAGTGCCGTTGTAGAATAAAGATCTAGACTATTATCTTCTGGTTAGGAAAACTGGTTGTTAGGCCAGGAACATGCATGCGTAAAATTGTGTGGCAGAAAACTAAATCAACTTTCAGTTCAGTTTCTGTTTTACGCCTTTAAGCCTGGACTCCACATTACCGAATCCGTGACATAATCGTAAAACTGAAAGCCAAACTGACGAAACTTTCAGTTTTGTAACGTTCAGTTGGACAGAAACAAAACTGAAAGCAGAGTTAAAAATTATTTAACTTTTCCGTTTTCGTTCTGCGCTTCTGTCGTACTGCAACCAATAAAAATGCAAGGATTTGTGACACGTAGTCACCTGTAGTTTGATTGTCGTAATGGCAGAAAGTGTAGCAAAAACTGAGGAAACAAATAGATTTGGAATTCTTCATCGAAGAAGTTAGAAAATAGAGTTGTCTGTACGACAAAAAATGTAAATAATTCAAAGATTATTAACAATTTCATTGTTAATAAATGCAGAGAAATCATGACAAAATCCGTAGTGTCGTCCATGTTTGACTCTACGACAATTACAGAACTGATCAACAGATGGTGCATTTCTAGTGGAGTCAAGTTAAAACAAAAACATAACTGAAACGAAAACTCTGTTTCAGTTCTGTTTCTGAGTTTGTTTTCAGGTAATGTGGAGTCCAGGCTTTATGCCAGAACACATATGTAAAAATTCTGGCCAAATAAGGAACGCCACTGCCACTAGCAGTGCTACATTTTATTAATTTTTTTTCTCTCATATATCTATCCCTTTGTACCTTCCATTTTTTTCTCCACTTCCTCTGCTATAATATAGAAAATTTAAATTAATTGACTTGTATTCTGAATTCAAATAAAGAACGTGTGATCAAAATACTAGGCCTAATATCAATTCTACTAGATCTGTTTGAAATTTTGCACCTATAGCCATCCATAAATGTTATTTAAATACAGTGTCTTTATACATGACACTGATGTGGTTGAATGGATTCAATAAACTCTATTTCATTTATTTTTCGTTTTTTGGAGACTGTCATAATTGTAGGGTTAACCCTCATTGCCGTCATTGTTAGAATAAAAACCACGTGTCTACTTTGATATCATAGAAAAGACTTCTCTTTATTGGAGGAATTTTGGTGTAAAAATTTTTCGGCGTAAAAAGTAGAGACATGCTCTACTCTAAGTTCTGTTTCAGCCAAAATTTCAGAAAAATTTTTACGTTTTCTGTTTTATACTAGATTTTAAGCTGAATTTTATGCATGTGTGTTCCCATCCTTAGAGATGGTGAGTTTGAATCAGTTTTTCTAATTGCTTTTCAGTTGATAAGCTCTTGACTTATGAACTGAATTGTAACTTTTCCATGTTCAGTATTTGACTATTCATAATTTTATTTAAAAAAAAAAATGTTTTTGTAAACCTTTGAATAAAAAGTTCTTTCCAACTTCAGATAAATTGAATAAGTGAAATTGTTAGTAGTTTAGTGTTAAGGAGTTTAACTAACCATGTAGTACTTCAACATATCTTCTATGCTTTACAACCTAGGGTTTATTTTTCAGAGCAGTGTATGTATATATATATATACACACACTGCTCTTAAAACTCTATATATATATATATATAGTTCTTAAAAATTTTACCTCTATTTTATATATATTCTCTAATACCTGTATTTTATATATATTACAGTATATATATAAAATAAGAAATTTCCCAATTTTTAAGCTGGAAGCGTGTTCTTAGTCTTTATAGCAGATCTTAAGTTTTGAAGTACTTTTACTAGAGGTTGATTATTCTCATACTGTTTTTTTTTTTGTTTCCTAGTTTAAATATATCAGTTATATTTTATAAATCATTGTTATATTTTATGATATAACAATGATTTGATGAGACAGTTCATGAACTTGTCGTTTTGTAATAATTTATCTAAAATAATGTAATTTCACATTAAACTTTGAGAATTTTATCTGCACTAATGAAAGTTCAGTATTTAAGATGTAACTAATAAATTTCATTATTTTTTCTAGTATCCTAATGATTTGTAATAACTTGTTTTTTTTTATGATTCAATTATATCTGCAATAAAAGTACCTGTTAATATTTTATTGCAATAATAAAACCATTGTTTTAATAATTAGCATATTCCAAGTGATATCTATATATATATAATGTATGCATGCACATTATAACAAATACTTCCTAAGTTGTTAATTTTAGAATATTACTCCATTACTTATTTTAAGTTTGATTTTGTCTATATTCACATTTTGATTTCATTATTTTCATTTTCAGTATTGTAATTTTGTGGAATTTTGTTACTAAGAATTAATTGCATTTAGTTGATGAATGCTTTAATGAATAAATGCGACAAATGCAACCTAAGAATAGCAGAAATATTGAAAATATTTAAATCTACATTTAATAGCACATTGCATTAACAGCAGAGACAGTGAATTGCTATCCTATGCGTGGAGATCACTATTTGATAACCTGCTTAGAAACAAAGGGTGGCAAAACATGTCGTCATAGCACTTCAAATGATTTTGTTTTTGCTTTTATTATTAATTGTACATTTTTTTAGCATAATTATAAATTTATATTTTATTTTATTTGTAACTTAACACCATTTATTTCTTAAAGAAAATGTAATATCATTCTAAAATAACATAAATGTAAAATTGTTCTAAAATTTATGAAATTTTAAATATTGTTCCAAACTGAATCTCGTTTCAAAAAACCTGAAGGTGGCTTTATTAATAAGCCAAAACTGATTAAGAGTCATTTGCTGGAAAATTACATAAGGTATTTTGTGTCTAGTTACTGTCTAGTTCCAGCTTATGCCAATATCAATTGACTTACTGTAGTAAATATTCCTGACTTTAGACTGAATTTATTCTAAAATGTCAAAAAATCAACATTAGCTTAAATTTTAAAACTTTCAAATAACTTTTAGATAAATTTTTTTTTGTCCATCTTTGTATAGTTTTACATAAATGGAAATTTGAAAAACTTAGATCAAAGTTTGTAACAGCATTGTATCTGTGTAAGACCTTTGTAAACGATTTGTTCTGATTCAGTGTCATCAAATTATTTCCCTTCTACTGGGATTGTATAAACACACAATGCACAAAACCAACACCAGCACTATATATATCTTGTAAATCTGTTTTAAAACTTTGCAGAACATTGGCTAAATTAAGATCTCTTTGTAAATGGAGAGATTTGAACATATTTCCCTTCTACTTTCTATACTTGAAAATATAATTGCCTTTTGAAATATGGCTTTAAATTCTATTAGATTGAAAATAATTCTTAATAAAACATTATTTGAGAGAAATGTTTTATCCTTTGCAAACATTTTTGTAAAATATGATGGAACAGATTATATAAGGATATTAAAATTTGTTGAGGATCAAAAGAAAAGTGACTAAAACAAATACAATACAGTAATACCTCGACTTATGCTACCCCGACTTACGCGAACCCGGAGTTACATGATTTTCAAATCTCATCGATTCGTCTTTTGTTTGAGCGCCACGCAACCCTTGATTACTCAATCCCCCACACTATTGTTCAGCTTACATGTTTGGATGTGTTGCGTGGAATCGACACACAGCTACAATTTATTTTGTGTTATTTATTTCTGTTTGTTATATCTACGGAGACTTGAGAGACTCTACTATGCCATCCAAATGAAGTAGAACTAATTCTTCTGCATCAAACAAGAAAAGAAAAACTTTATCTTTGGAATGTAAAGTTAACATTGGGTATGTTCGTAAAGTCAAACGAGTTAAACGAGAATGATGTCATCATTATTCCTATTTTGTTAGACTTTTCAAACGATTCGTTACTAACGCGTTTAACTCGTTTGACTTTACGAACGTACCGATTATTAAAGACTTCGATACAAAAATGAAAATTTGTGAATTGGCAAAGAAGTTTNCCATCAATGCTGACCATATTTCAAAGTGCAATTCTCTTTTATTCACTTCACATCATTTCCCAACTACATTACAGAGTTTAAAAATATAGTAGTTATGTAGAAATCTGTTAACTTCTCCTATACTCATTAACACACCTGTAATTTGATTGCAAGTGTTTTATGAACTTACCCAATTATGCAAATTAAATGTAAAAATAAATAAATATGATTTATTGTTTTTATGACTAATTTCCTTTGTCCAGTAATAATAATAAAATAAACTCCAAATAACTTTAATATCAATAAAAAAATTATTTTTTGTTTAAGTTATTTTTTGTTCAAAATTTAACTTTTAAACAGGATTTCCTTGTGAGTTTCACTTGTTTCAATATTTTAATTTTGTACTGCATCATCAATTGAGCCAATCACAGGCATATTCGATTAACTCCCTTAGTAAGCAAAAAATTGTAAAAATAGCATATCCTTGGAATAATTGTTGTTATTTTATATGTTGATAGATAAAAGCTATACCTGTAATAATACATTCTATAATGTTTATTTAAATTTAAAGTTTGATGATATTTTTAAAAATTCCTTTTAATGTTCATATTAAACAACAAATGTACCTGGGATCTTGTTACCAGTGTGCTTCTCAGAAAAAACAGATCGTTACGAATGTTTTCGAACTTGGAAGTTCTTCAGGTTACTAATGACTGTTAATCGAATGTGATTCAAATTAGTCAGATTGGAACACCATTCAGAATTCTATCATAACGGTACGTTTGTTGTTTACTTTACCCTGGTGGTGTATCACTCTTGTTTAATTTTCATACTTTTCATTTTGTGGAGTTAATCGATTTGGCAAGTGAATGGCTCAATTATCTGAAAAAGCAGTTAACCAAAATAGACTTCAGTGTCTTCATTCCAGAAATTATGAAATTCTTAACAATTGTTGTTCATATTTTGTAGTCCCACTATCAAGTGCTCGTTAATTTTATGGTTATGTATTTTTTTAAATTTAGAATTCAGCTTCTTTGTATATTGTTCTTCTTTGTTGTATATTACAGTGAAAGACTAGTGCTTGTTAGAAATAAAAATTAGGTTTTATTAAAAATTGTTATGCATTAAATTTTTATGCCTTAGCATTTTTCTGATATTTCGCTAAAATTAATATTTTTATATAAGTAACAGATATATATAAAAAAAAACTTAACCATAATTTGATTTAAAATAAAAATTGATTTAAAAATTATATATATACTATACTTTCTGGCGTATAAGATGACCCCCAATTTTTACAGTTAAAATATAGAGTTTGGGATATACTCGCTGTATAAGACTACCCCAGCTCATAAAGAGGTATTATAATAGGATATATACAAGGGTGGGCCAGACGGATAAAAGATGTTTGTTTTTCTGGTCACAGTGCTGCTCTATCTCTATCCATAACCCTGGGCATCCAGGCTGACTAGCACCCGCCCTATAAAACACCACCAGGCGTATAAGATGACCCCTGACTTTTGAGAAGATTTTCCTGGGTTAAAAAGTCGTCTTATACGCCAGAAAATACAGTGTATATTTTTTAAAATCAATCTTTTAAAAAAACTTCAAAAGGTTGATACATAAGACAACTGTTGTTTTTTAGCTATAACTGCATTTTATCAGACACACAACTATTAATTAAGGATTACAATGGTTAGCTTTTGTTACATTACAATGCATTTTGGGTGCAAAAAGTTTGTTACACATGCACCCCTATTCAGGTAATACATAACTACAATAAGGAAACATAGTTGTTACAAAATTATTACAAATTACATTCAAATGATTTATATTATACCGAACTAACCTCTCTTGCTAAAGCATACAGCACTCCACATTTCCGTATTGTAGTTATGTATTACCTGAAGAGGGGTGCATGTGTAACAAACTTTTTGCATCCAAAATGCATTGTAATGTAATAAAAGCCAACCATTGTAATCCTTAGTAGTTTTGTCTCTGATAAAATGCAGTTATAGCTAAAAAATGACAGTTGTCTTTTGTATCAACCTTTTGAAGTACTTAATCTATTTAAGTTTTTTTTAAAAGAATGATTTTTAAAAAATATATTAATATTTTTACTTTATTTAAGGTGTCTTTATTTTCTCTATACGAAGTGTGATTGAGTGTACCACCCCAATTATTTTAGTTAATTGATACTCTGCTGTATTTAATGTATATAGTTGCTAACAAGGGTGCAGTTTTTGAACTGTTATGTTTTTGTAAAAATATGCAAGCATTGATGTATTCATCAACTAATAATTTCTAAATTGTGGCAGCATTCAAGTGTTGTGACTAAGCAGTTATCAAAATTTAATCTGTTTCCATGAGAATTATCAGTTTAAAGTTTAGGTAATATATATATACATACATAACTTTACAACTGCATTGTTATATTTCATTTACTTAATTTTATGCATGTACTAATCAAACATGCTGTAAAGAGAAATGTGTGTTTTTTTTCTTTATCAATGCTAATGCTACTTCTAAAAATGAGTGAGTGGTCTTGTTACACTTGAAATGTTTAACAAAAATCATATGATAAAATTCAAATAATTGAATTGGAAGGATAGAATTTTAATTTTTGAAAGAATGGTACTTTTTAATAAAATTTTAGTTGCATAAGGGCTACTGTGTGTTAAGTTTACCGTGTTCATGAAAAATAATTTCTAAATTTTGAAAGGTCAAATTTTTAAGTGTGAAATAATTGATAAATGGTACATAAAATCATTTTTATTTCCTGATTCTGAATATATACTGGGTCTGTTGAGTCTGTAGAAAGCAAATTTGTTGCTAGAGGTGTTAATTGGTAAAAGAACATTCAGACTCCTGTTTTTTATTACATATTTTATATCAAGCTCCTAATGGAGCATCAACCTCCTATCTTAAATTGTAGGAGCCTCCTATAATGCAAGATCTTACTTTGATTTCTCTCCATGATCTTTACATATCACTAATTACTATTGTAAGTTAATCAAATTCTATCACTCCGATCTTTTTACTAAAATAATGAAGAAACTTTCACAAAAAGGCGTTAAATACTTTTTGTATTTAATGTCTTTTTATGAAAGTTTCTTCGTTATTTTAATTACTATTGTTTCTTTTTAGAAATTTATATTTGAATACATTGTTAGCTAACTTAATTTTTGTGAAGACTTGTATGGAATACTACATTTTTAGATGACCGAGATTAAATCTAGTGATTTTAAATACTTTACTATAATTGTAAATGGACAACATTGTACAGGTAACCCCCATATAACATGGGAGTTACGTTTCAAAAAATTGCTGTGTTACGCGAATCTGTGTTATAAAAAAACAAAGAACTAGTGCGAAAAGGAGGGTTACGTTCCAAAAATTAAAAAACATGCTGTTAAATCCTTATTTAAATCGGATTTATTATTCATTTTTTTCATAGGTAAAATACTTATTTAAGTAAATATTTTACCAAGGATTATTCATCCTATATGATGATCTCAGCATGAGCATCATTAACTGGTAACAGTTTTTGGGTGCGTTCGTTAATAGCGGTCACTCTGCAACGGGAGTGCGCTGCTGTTTGTAGTCATTTAGGAACGATGGTGAAAGAAAGATGGCGGTGCCCGCACTATTGATAGTATCCTGATAGTGGAATCTATAATTCTAAAATGAGCTTTTAGAGGCAAAAGAAGGGTCCCAATTGTAAAATTTAACCATTAAATGGATTATTTGTTGAAAGAGCATTCAAAGTAGCCACGAAAACAATTAGAATGCTTGCGTGGAGTTACGCGGAGGTATAAAAGAATACACCCTTTATTACATTTCATGTTGTACGAGAGTTTTACCCATTTCCCGAACTGTGTTAGAGTGAACCTGTGCTATAAAAGCAGTGTTATACGGGGATGTTCCCAATTTCTCAAACCATATTAGAGTGAATCCATGCTATAGAAGCGCTGTGTTATACGGGGGTTACCTGTATGTGTCAATGTGTTGTTAACGATAGCAGTGATGATAAAAAAAACTGTAAAAAAAAAATACATTTGCATTCTACAGGAATGCCTGATTCATTTAAAAAATACTTAAAGCAACTTGATGATTCACTTGGTTCTGATAAAATGCCATTCTGGGTTAAATAAAGTATATTTTAAATTGTTTAGAGGAAGAAATCAGAGATGTAGCAAATGTAGTTTGCCTGGTCCTATCTGTGTAGTATTAAATAGTTGGAAGTGTATTTAAGAATTTAATGTTTAACACTGAGCTTACTCAAGTAGGACTGATAACTGATTCTCAGACTGAGTGAAGTTATATAGTTGAATGCAGGCACATTAGAGAATAAACAGTTTCTGGTAAATTTTTTCTTTTGTGTGATCTTTTTATATAAATATGAAATTTTTGAATGTGTTTGTGTTTCTCTCTCAGTCCAAGAACTTCAATGTTCAACTTTCTTACAAGGAATTTTTGATTACTTTTTTGTTCTTGCTGTTAATTTGTAAGGCAAAATACTTGATTGCTTGGAAGTTATTGTATTATTGAGACATAATTTTTTTATAGCAACAAATTAGTAGTGAAGCTAGTCTGAATTTCCGAACACAAGAAGAAATTTGACTTAGTCACTAAAATTTTGATTTTTTGATAGTTAAAACTTTGTTCAGCTTATGTTAAAATTATTTACATACATGAGAAGCCTTATGTAATTGGGATAATTCCAGGCTAAAATTAACTATAAATGAAAATAGTAAAACTAAATAAAACTAGTTATCATTTTATCTCCTGTTTTGTAATGTAGAAGACTGGAAATGATGACACTATTTTCATCAATGAATAGGAAAGTGGGGATATGACCGACATCTTTCACCAGCCTAACTATAGTTCAAGGTCAGAAGGTCATACCTTCATTGTTGGAATGTACTGGATGAATATTTTTAGATACAAAACCAAACCAAATTGAACTATTGGAATTATGAAGGAAAATTTTTGCTTTTCAAGTTTAATTTTTATTTCTGTATCTAAAACTTCTCTGCTTACGTTTCCTCCCCCCTGGTATTGTTTTTTGTAATCTAATCTTTCATACTTTATGCAAAACATTTCTAATATATTTAAGATTAGATTAAGTATGACAGATTACATAAAACACAGATCATTGTTGCAGAAAGAAGACTATATAAGTGGACAATTTTCAGTATATAAAACTTATTACAATTAAAAGCAAAATTTTCTAAGTTTTTGGTTTTTGTATCTAAAGGGATATTAACTGGTTGATACTAATTTTTATACATCAGGGCTATAAGAGTTGAGATAATTGTCTTAACTTGAGCATCTGAACACACTGGTAGTAATAATAGTTTGTTCAATTCACGATATCTTTTGTTTGCCTAGTAAAAAGAATCCTTCTGATTCTTATTGAATATTAATGAAAATTAAAGGAGTATTTTTGAGCAATTACAGAATGAAAAGTATGGGTCACCATTTTAAATTAATTTTTGCCATTAAGCAAGCTTTGAATTCTTGATAGATTGTCATAAATTATTATTTTGTGGGAGTTAACTTCATGTTTTACTATTTTGTAAGGCTAGAAACTTTGTAATCTAATTTTTCAATCACAAATTTTCTGGAACATTTAATTATCACTAGAGCAGATATGATAGCAATTGCTACATTTTTCTGTTTAGAGATGCTTTCTTGATAACACATTTTTTTACTAGACATGACTCTACACTCCTTTGAATAAATTCTGCAGTGTTACTTTGTTACTTTATTGTTAATTATGAAGCTTTAGATACATTGAATTTTTTTTACGGTTTGCTCTTTGATAGTGCTAATTTTACTAACCTAAGTATGATGGTGCCATGTTTTAAGGATAGCTTTCTAGATATAGGAAACTTTAAAGTGTGAAGAGAAAAAGGAAGTGTAAACGTAGGAAAAATTTTTAAAAGTATGGGTACATTTCATGAAATTATTATTATTACAACCAAAATTATTTGATCTTTAAATGCTCAATCTTTACACTATTTTGTGTGCGTGCACTAAAAAATGCACTGGCTGTGTAGGTCCCAGTAGTGGCCAACTTAAATGCAAATTTAACCTCTTCAGTCATTAGACCAAATGTATTATATAACACTAAATACAATGCTATATAATAAAATTTATTATATTAAAAATTGGCTGAATAGCAAATTAAAACAGTAAAGGAATTAGAGGATATCTCGCTTATTTGTTCATTTTCTTCCAGTTCTTTGTAATGTGTGATAACAGTAAAGAATTATTTTTGAATTTGCTACTTTTTTGTGTTACCAAGTCAGATCTCTAATTATTGTGTAATTGACTATTTGGAAGTTTGTCATTAAAGTAAAAATTTCTCATCTAGGAATTTTGCTTTTTTTAGTTATCTTGCTATTCACAGATATTTAAGAACTTAACATTGCTTAATATTAGCATTAAAAATAAATTAGAAATTAAGATTTTAATGATCTTAATAGCATTATTAACTAATGAAATGTAACTTCTCTTTAATAGTAACAAAATTAGGATGACTGGTGACTTTTGGGGACTTATTTGTTAACAGAACTGTAAACAACCATAAATTCCAGCATAAGTACTTTATTAATAACTAATGTTTAACCATTTTCAAAAGCTTTTGTCAGGCTACATTACTTTGAATACAAACAGTACCTCTGAGAGTTGTTTGTGAGTATTTTGATATTCAAAATTGATTGGTTTACTTAATTCAAAATTTAAGATATTCTAAGCAACCTTCTTGTCTTTATTTATAATCTTATTTCAATGTACAACATTGCAGAATTTCCAACTGCTTATAATCTGTTTTGTGCCAACTTCCCATTTGACCACACTATTTTTTCCGAGAGTGGTCACGAACAAGAGGTTTACCATATAAATTTATTGAAATATTGTTGCTGATTTGCTTGACCATTTCATTAACTGCTATTAGGTGTCTAGATTTCAATTTAATTTGGATTCATGCTTTCTCATAATATAGATAGGTTCTGTTTTCCAGTCTTGTCTGATGCAAAATGGTGTCAACCAGCATAATCTCGTTTTTAATGGATGTAATTTAGATCAGTTACTTGGCCTTTAATAATCTAGTACCTATTCAGTAACATTCAGTATTCTGACACAAATTTAACAATAGTTCAGACTTGTGTATATTTAGTAAAATGTTTTTAAAGTTTTGTGTTCTATTTGATTAACATTGTTTCAATTCTGTACTTTAAAACTTTTTATGGAGGTATTTTTCCAATTAAATTTTGTTTTGATCCTTAAGGTAAATTAGCTTCATACTGCATCACACGGCCACATTATTTAAGTTATCATTATTTGTAATTTTTTCCTCTTTGCCATTTTAGTTCCATTAATTAATTGGATTTTTTGTTAAAATTGTGTTGGTGATTGTAATCAAATAAAAACTGTCTTTGAAGAACGTTTGTAGAATAATATCTTATTTTTCAGCCATAATAAACATTAGCTTCCTTGGAAATTGGAAATTTGCTCATTATGATTATTGTAATTTGTGTAATTTACTTTTGACAATTGAATGATGAGATAAACATGACATGCTTATTATTCTAAGCAAATTGATCTTTTATTCATGATATATTTTGTTTAAAAAAGTGATTTTTAGAATTTCAGCTACTAACTAAAACTTAAATATTTTAGGTTTACTGTTAAATTGTGCTTGTTCAACAATGGGAAACATATTTGCAAATCTCTTCAAAGGGTTGTTTGGTAAAAAGGAAATGAGAATCCTTATGGTTGGATTAGATGCGGCTGGAAAAACCACTATTTTGTATAAATTGAAGTTAGGAGAGATTGTCACAACTATCCCCACTATTGGTAAGTACAAAATTTGTTCAATTCTGAATAGAATATCTAACTTGTTTGGTTTTTTGCTTAATTTGCATGGTAAATCATCATATCCTATGTCAATTTACCAAATTGGAATATGCCATTTTGAGATGTAATTTTCACAAGCATATAAATAGCATGCACACATTCATTTCGAATTTAAACTTTTTTTTATTAATTTTTTAATGTCAAAATACAGTAAAATATTTTCCGTATTGGAAAAAATTTGTATAGGGTGTTTAAAAATTTTCATAAAGCTAACTTATAATAAAACTGTAAAGACAACACTGAACAGTCTATTTGCAGGATGAAAATATCTGATATGCCTATTGTGTGATTAATACTGTAAATGTTAGTGTTAAAAACTTACCAAAACAATTCTGTTCTGTACAGATAAATTTTTGACACATTCAGTTTTTATTATGTAACAAATTCAAATTTCAGAATTATAAAGACATAAAAGCAATATATTCCAGTATTGTATAGTGTGAATACCCTTGGATTAGAGTCACAAATGTTCCATAAGATATAATTTCTGGTAACTAAAAGATATTTCTTATTCACAAAACAGTGTTTACAACAAAATAGAAGAAATTGGTAATGAGTATCTTGTCACAAGTGACCGACTGATTTTAATATGGCTAACCAGAAAGTGTTTCTTAGCGATGTACCTTTAGAATTTTCTTGCTTCTCATTCATTTGAAATGTCTGAGAAAAAAAGAATTATATTGTGTTTGTTTATAATTAAAATGCTTTACAGATAGTGTAATGAGAAGAAAAGTAATTAGAAAGTAAACTTGTTACTAAATATAAAAGAAAACTCCTAAATTATTAGATGTGCAGTGAAAGCTCTCTGAAATTGATAATGGTAGTCAGAAGTTAGCTAGTTTTTTTTTCTTATACTTGAGTTTACAAATAGTGGATTTAGTAGGATTGGATTATATTATTGAAAAGGTGAATATCTTATTTGAGGAATGATTGTAGAAATACCATTATTCATTGAAGTTATGAATTTGCACATTAACAAGTATGGATACAACTAAAGTTGCAAAAGCACCATATTTTTTCCCCTTCAAGTATTAAAATTTACTTAATCTAAAGTGTTACTTAAAGGATATGATTATGAAATTGGTTGAAATTTTTCTACTTACTTAAATATCCAAGCAATCATTTAATTCTAGATGTAACTAATTATGATCTAAATACTTTCAAACTTTTATTAAATTACATTGTCTAAACATGACACTTTTTTATTTTTAATTTCATTTGAATTTTCTAACAAATGTAATAACTACTATTGAGAAATATTTTTTAATTTTCAGGATTCAATGTTGAAACCGTGGAATACAAAAACATCAGCTTCACAGTTTGGGATGTTGGAGGTCAAGATAAAATCAGGCCACTCTGGCGTCATTATTTCCAGAATACTCAAGGTAGTTTAATTTTTATAAAATTAAAAACCCTACTTAACAACCCGAGAGACAGTCCATCTTTATATTTGAACTAAGTCTAGCATTAAAACAGAAACATTCTAATATACTGTTCTGTATTTTAATAAGAGTTTCATTTCTATTTTAAATATTTTATTAGAAATTACTGTATTTACTTGGATATAAGACTATCTCGCATATAGGATGAGGTGTGACGTTAAAGATCAAAATAAAGAAAATTAGATTTATAAATACAATTCTAATTTTATTTTGTTTAATCACAAATAAAATATCAAATGCACATAAATGCACACACTGTCCCACAAAAATTACTGGCATTTTAAACTTCAAGTAAAAATCTTGTAAAATTGACAACATAATTTGTTCATGTAAAGCTGGACAATTATTGGGAACCTTTTTTTGCCAATTCTTAACAGTCGAATTCACTCTTAGTCAGTTACACTTAGAGTTTCTCTGAATTCTGATTTCCAAATAATCATCCGTTTTTATGTGGGAATGAATTAAAACTTATATCGGGTTCCCATGTAATTTTGGAATTAGACTCAAAAGCTTTGCTTTTCCTATTGCTATTCATCTTTGAATTGTTCTTGTGTATTATCAGGAGTAAACAACCCAGATAAAATACTTTTGTTTTTAAACACCAGAAGGTGAGAATCCAGTAAAAAGTGCGAATACAGTAATACCCCGAACTTACGCGATAGGTGGGACCGAGCGGTAACCACATAAGTCGAATTCGCGTAAATCAGGGTATAATTTCGCATATAAATACATACAAATAATTTTTAATTGGGGCCGGAGACTAAAGAAAACAATAATTTAGAAAAAAATGTTTAATGAAATCTTAGATAATACATATGTATAACAAACTAGGCCTATATTATTTTACAATTTTTCACATTTACTTGATTATTACGCCATAATTTTAACATTGTTTCCATCTCAGCAATAATACTGTGACATTTACCAATGATGCTTGAATTTAAAGATTGAGCATTTTTCACAGCTTTGAGAATTTTTTTCTTTGCCTTTTATAATTGTTCTGACCAACAATTTCGGTAGATCAAACTTTTTTGCCAATTCACAAATTTTCATTTTTGTATCAAAGTCTTTAATAAGTAAAGTGAAATGAGTTAAACGCGTTAGTAACGAATCATTCGAAAAGTCTAATGAAATAGGAATAATGATGACGTCATTCTTGTTTAACTCATTCGACTTTACGAACATACCCAATGTTAACTTTACATTCCAAAGATAGTTTTTCTTTTCTTGTTTGATGCAGAAGAATTAGTTCTACTTCGTTTGGATGACATAGTAGAGTCTCTCGAGTCTCTAGATATAACAAACACAAAAATAAACAACACAAAATAAATTGTAGCTATTTGTTGATTCCGCGCGACACATCCGAACTTGTAAGCTGAAAAATAGTGTGGGGGAGTGAGTAATCAAGGTTGCGTGGCACTCAAACAAAAGACGAATCGACGAGATTTGAAAATCGTGTAACTCCGGGTTTGAGTAAGTCGAGGTATTACTGTACACAGTTTACAAAAATTATTGCAAAAACAAAATGAATTCTTCACTTGTGTGTATAGGACAACCTAGGTCATTGAAGCAGTGAAAAATTAATAAAAACCTCATCTTATATGCAAGTAAATACGGTAAGTTTTTTTCCTGAAAAGCTCCTGAATTTTAAAATTTGACTGAAATAGTTTTTCCTGAACACAAATAAAACTAAATTCAATTTATTTCAATGCTTTTTTGATATATACCATTCATCTTTTGACAATTTTAAATTCCTTTAGTTGTACTTAAATATTTTTTCAAATTTCCTTGATTTGTTTCTAATTAAACTGAAGATAATGTAAATGTAAAAGCACTTTGATAAATTGGATTTAGTTTCATATTGTATGATATATATTCATAAATCAATGCCTTGTGTTTGAACCAAATATTTGTTGCAAAGTTTTAATTGTTGATATAATAAGTTATATATAATAGTTATATATAAGAGGTTATCACACATTGAAACTTTCATAAAACTAATTTATTAAACATGAGTATTCTGACCCATCTAAAATGCATTTTGGTTAAAATACCATGTTAGTTTTCACCAGTTAGGAAGAATTCATCTGAGTCATACATATTGTAAGACTTAAATGATACATATATTTTAGACATGTTAATTATATTATAACATTAAAATACCATAAATAAATAGCTAGCAGTTGACAGTTGCACTTACACTAAAATATTGTTTTTCATTAGTTATTATCTTAATTTTGGAGGGTTAGAAACTTAATAATTAATGTTTTAAAAGACATTTTAAAGATTCTGTAATTATTGCTGTAATATATTAATGTTAATTTTTTCGTGCTTATTTTAGAATTTGACAGCATCAGAATTAAAAAAATACTGAATAAAATGTTTCATATAATTTTGTACTGTAAGTAACTCACTAAAATAAGTTGGAGAAATCATATCTGAGAGTTGTAATAAGTGCAATAAGTTTTACTATAGTGATTCAATTTTTAAGTAAAATATCCAAATTTTCTTACAGTAAACTTCATAAATACAGTGCTGATTAACTTTGGTTTGAGTATCTCATTCTATCAAAAATTAGTAGGATGATAGTTTCTTCAAAGCTTTAGGAGAAAAGGTAGTACATATGAACTGAAAAAAAAGCCTAAAATTCCAGATAAAGAATTTGTGGATAAATTCGTGTTGCTTGAACCATGGAAATTACTAAAATAACTTCATTTATCTTGCAAAATTGTTACTAACAAGGAGACCCTACGGCTTTGGGGAAACGGATTTTGATGATCTTTGATGTAGAGATAGTATACCATGTGAGTGTAATTTAATTGCAATAACATCTGATACACTATCTGAAAATGCTATGCTGATAGGCACAGAATTATATTCAATACAATAATATATTAGATGTGTTGAATGGAAAAAATTTATAAATGTTGCAATTAAATTATTTTTGAAAAGTAAACTCTCATAATACACTACTCCTACTTTTAGCCGCTGCTTCGGTACATCACTGTATAAAGCACAGGTTCCCAACCTATGGGTCGCGACGGGTTTTCTGTGGGGTCGCCAACTTATGCAGTAAACTAAAACAAAATTTTCACTATAATGCAATATTTATTTTTAATGGTGTCTTAAAGTTTGAATAATTTCATATATTTTTAAAAAATTAAAATAAGTGTAATCTGGGTACGCTATTCTGTCACAGTTGGTTGAAACATGTGTTGAGAGTTTTGAGAGGAATAAATTAAATGTTGAGAATGACATGAGGTTGACGTTAAAAAAATCTCACCCGCGAATTTTGAGGCTGGTTAATAATACATGCAATTTCAGCCATCTCATTAAATTAATTATTAAACATAATTTAAAATAAAATTATACTAAAAAACTAATTTCATTGTTCTTTTAATTACCTTATTAAAAATACCTTTTTCAATTGTATCGGTGTCGCGGGTCACTTGGCTTTTATAAAAAGGGGGTCGCCACCCGAAAAAGGTTGGGAACCGTTGGTATAAAGAGTTATTTCACTCTTTCGTCACAACGTGAAGAACTTGCTTCTCTTGATGACATTTTTTTAATTATTCAAAATAAATTTCACTGCACAAATACGTCTATACGTGTTGAAATTCAGAAACGAACTGTTAGAGTGAGTGAAAAAGAACTCCAATAGAAAAACGCTCCTAGTGAGAATTAAATCAGTCATTGTTAGTGATGACAATTAGATGGGAAAGTTGACACAAGTGTCAAGAATGCGCTGCTGTTGTCAACTAAAGTAAAAAAAAAATATTAGACTTGGAATAGTAGAAATTAAAATAAATAAATAATAATAAATAAATGAATGAGTAAATAAATAAATACATTATAAGTATTTATGAACCAAGAAAAAAGTATACGTGAGAATCGAACCTGGTAACTCAAGTGTACAAGTCAGGATCGTTACCACTCAGCCACAGGACACTCAAATGGAAGCATGTATAATTTATGTATAAAGTGCTAAAAAACTTAAGTTTGTTTTTCTTGATTTATATTTGAGTATTGCACTTTAGTATTTTATAGGTAGTACACTCAAATGGTGTACTATCTCTACACCAAAGATAATCAAAATCAGTTTCCCCAAAGCTGTAGGATCTCCTTGTAAGTAATATTCCCTACCATCAATTCAATTGTTAAATACTTAGCAGAATACATAAGTAAATGTTTTGTTGCTGAATTTATGTAAGGAAATGTTTTCAATTTTGAGAATAGTTACAGCTGTACTTGGAACAAATTCATTGTTTTTCCAGTTTGGAACAGTTCTGTCTTTTAGTTCAGTTGTTATTCTAAGTAATGAAAATAAATTGACTAGGGTTTTTTTGGTTTTACGTATTCGAATATCTTAACTTTTTTTACTCACTCTATACTCTCTAAAGCTCAGAGTTAATATATTTTAACAGCAGTAAATAGAAATTGATTGTTGAAGCATTATTAGTAAATATGTAAGGAAGAAAAAATATAATTAGTAAAGATAATATAAAGCTAGCAGGTTTAGTCTAAGTACAGCTAGCTTAGATTTATTGTCATGTCTAAACTACTAACATTACTGCCTAAATAACAGAAGTTTTGAACTGACTTCATACTTTGCAATACAGACAGTTTTATGATAATTGGACTGTTTTCAAGAATTACATTGCAATTCACAAAATTGTTAAATTATTTTTTACAAATCTGACAACACTTTGCAAAATGAGTGTGCATGTTATGTTTACTTTATAAAGATTTAAAAGCAAAGTAAAATATTCCAAAGAAATCAGAAGTTTAAAGTCTTCAAGGCAATCTGTTGTAAACCCAACAGGCCAGATGGCTGAGGTTGTTAAGGCATCATTCTACCACTTAGGGGTCCCAGGATTGAGTCTGGGATAAGCAAGTTTCTGGGAATTTTTTTGTGGGCAATTTTGTTCCTGTCCATCATAACCTAGCTGCTCTGTTGTGAGCCTGGATGAACCTATGATAAGTGTGGAAAAAGCATTTTAATTCAACAGGGTAGAGTAAAATAAACTAAAACTACTATAAAATATACTATTTCATTTAAAAATAAATTAACTAATTTAGAAAGTTTTTTATACCTTGTTTCATGTATTAGTAGTTTTTGTGCTCATTTAAATGTTGCAAAAGATATTGTTACAAACAATAAATTTGTTAAAGATGCATTCAGAACAGGATGTGAATTTTAATTGATTTGTATGAAATCTTGATATATAAAGTATCTAAACTAGACAAAAATATTTCAACATCAAACAAAAAAAGAAATCTATATATTTTAAACATTATTAATGTCAAAGTTCAATAAATGGGAACCGATTTTATATAGTACTTAATCATGGATTCAACGAGTCAGTTGAGTCTATATTTGAGTCCCAGAATAGTTTCCACAAACCATAATTGTGATAGATTTTACAGTTATGGTTTGTGGAACTTTCACATTAGTTCATTTACCATTAGTTTAGTTTAATGAATTTTCATCTGAACAGTTTATATTACTTTATTGATTTTCAATTGTTTTGGTGATAACTAATCCAATACAACTGGCTAAGGAAAAGAACACACTGTTGAGGGAAAGGAATAAATTTCAGTTGTTGGTTAAAAATTGTTGCAATTCCTTTTTATACCAATACCTTCTAATCTGATTACTGGTGTTAATAAACATTCCCACTCAACAAACCTTTATCTCCAGTAATGCTTAAATTTCTTGAACGAACGTTTTTGGCTTCATCCAAGGTCTGTTTCAGGTTAATTGAAAACAGGATTACAAATTATTTTAAACAATAATTTTTATAGATTTAAAATTCTGATGTCATCACAATGTGTTGTTTTTTTATTGAGTTTAAATGTGAATCAGTATACTTTTGAAAGTGTAATTTTGTGATGAATGTGTAATTTTTTGATGTTTTACTGGAACTGTGTCTGATGGGTTACAACATGGTCTCAAACTCAAATGTAGCAAAAGGCTAGTCAAATAGATTTGAATCAGACATAGGCTGTATTCAATATTATTCAGTAAACCGAAAGATACTGTAATTTCAAAAATGCTCTAATAAAGGCCTTTTTGTTGCCTCGTGTTTACAACTTAGACCTGTATGAAAATTCAAATACAGTAGAGCGTCGTTTATCCGAATCAGTTGGGGACTGGGGTTGTTTGGATAACCGGTTATGTACGAAAAAATATATTAACCTATCCCGTGTTGAAATTTTTCTCCGTTGCATGTCGCTTTGCGTTGAATTTTGTCGATGTTAAGCCTAACGTAAACTTTTAAAAATAATAATCGTGGCTATTGTATCGTTAAAAATGATTTCTTTGTGTTTTACAAACGAAATAAATACATTGAAAAATATAAAAACAAATAAATAAAAATTATACTTTAGGCCGACTAGAATTCTTTCGGATAAACGACGCTCTACTGNAAACGAAATAAATACATTGAAAAATATAAAAACAAATAAATAAAAATTATACTTTAGGCCGACTAGAATTCTTTCGGATAAACGACGCTCTACTGTACTTAGACATCTGAGTTTTTTTTTGTTTTAATCCCTGCAAGATGTTAGAATATTGATTTTTAACTTAATTAAGAAAAGAAATCAAGGCTGCCAGATAGGAAGCCTTACTGGGCTGTATCTGGCTTGCAGGCCAGATACGGCCCAGTAAGGCTTCCTATCCAGTTTGCAGTCCCTGGTTACAGGAACCTGAAAGCATTAGGAATGAAAACAAACACCAAAATGAGTAAGAAATACTTCTGTTTAATGTTATGAACAATAATTTATTATTTGCGCACACTTTTTTGCTAGTTAAACCTTAAAGATGTGATATGGCTTAATACTTTTATTGATAGTTTGAGATAAATTTAACAAGCAAAGTGTATTTGAATGGCAACATTTGAAATTAGGTCAAAATTATATAACTGATTTGATTTAAATCATTTTAATATGCTTGCTTTAAATGTTTTTTTTCATAGTAAGAATGTCACAAATTTGGATTATTTTACTTTACATAGTGAAGAAATTAATTCTTAAACTAAAGACAAGGTATTTGATTTGTGATTTGGGCATTTTATTTCAGATTTCAGACTGTTCATTTTTCATTAATATACTGTATTTGTAATTGTCTTGTTACAAAATGTGTAAATTTTAAAATGGCACATCTTAATTTTTTCTCTCTAGGTCTTATTTTTGTCGTCGACAGTAATGACAGGGAACGTATAGGAGAAGCCCGAGAAGAATTGATGAGAATGCTCGCCGAAGACGAACTAAGGGATGCGGTCCTCCTTATTTTTGCTAACAAACAGGTAACTTAAAAATTTTTCATTTTTATCTGTAAGGATAATTGTAATTTTCTAAATTCAGATAAAAATGTGTGTGTATTTATGAAATTTAAAATTTTTTTAGGACTTGCCAAATGCAATGAATGCAGCCGAAATCACAGACAAGCTAGGCCTTCATTCCCTCCGTAACCGTAACTGGTACATTCAGGCTACATGTGCAACTAGTGGTGACGGTCTCTACGAAGGTCTAGATTGGTTGTCCAACCAATTGAAAAATCAGAAATAAATATTAAACGTAAATGGGGGCCAATAGTTAATGATGTATCAGCCTTTGTGGACTTTGGCCAAGAGTCAGTTGCCACCTCCTCCCGACGAACATTTACACTATCAATCAGTAGATTTTTTTTCGTTTAATTTCCAAAGATCAAATTTTTTTATAATTAAGAAATGTATATTAATCTGTCCTAGATAAAAATCGTAGTTTGTCTTTTCGTCTCCTTTGCCGTAAGTCGGAATTTCGAGACGACCAACGAGATTTTTAATTTATCGTTGCGCACGGTTCGTCCGACGGACGACTTAGGGCAAAGGCGCGAGTGCATGTAATGTACGCACGTTTTTTGGAATTTTCCTCTAGGAAAGATGTACATCATTTTTCGTTTCTTGTCATATATTCGGAGGAGGAATATTTTCCGGCGATGCAACCCGTTGTACATAATGGCAATGTGAATCGCATCTCTTCATGTTAAGGGCCCAAAGTCAATGAATGTTCATTTTCTTTTTTTTTTTTTTTATGTTGGTAATTTCATTTAAATTTTTTCATCTCTGAGTTAGTGTTGTATGAAAGATATTAACAGTGGACAAAGAAAATGTGCAGATGTCGTGAGCTTTGAGTGATGGCCATTAATAAACAAAAAAACAGTGAGCTGGCACTCATTATTTTGAATGTGGTTATTGGTAGTTTTCAAATCTCAAATGATCCGTTCTTTGTAATTTACATCAAATAATATCACATTTTACTTTTATTTCTAGGAAAAAAATAAATGTGTTATACTGTAGTTTGCTGTGTTTTCTTCTGAAAGACTATCACCAAACTTAATAAAAATGACCGCACAAAATAATTCTTACTCGTATGTCTGATTAATATTAATGTACTGCTCGGTGATCAGGGTTAAAGCCCTCTATAATTGAGTTAGGGTCTCTCTTGTATCATTTGTGCCAATTGATATCTTGATAAAACCAGTGAGAGTCTAGATTAATTTAATAGAAACTTGCATTAATAAACCCATCATTAATGCAATTTGAACTGAAGTTCAAGATACATTGTAGACTAGACAATTCACTAATTCTTCACACACCCTGCATTGCTTAAATTTACTAAATTTTCATTGCCTTGCGATATTCTTAACATTTTGGAGAAGTCTGTTGCAAGTTTTTTCTCTAAAATGTTTAAGCATTCTCAAAGGTATAGGAAAATCATTTTGAGTCAAAAGTTCCAGAGTATTGGTAAGATAGTTTAAAACTGCCATTCTAAAAACGATTACTTCTAGATTAGATTTTAGAGCATGAATCCCTGTAAGGATATTCAAAACAACACAGACCCACAGTAAGGATCTTAATGTTTATTGTGAGAATCGGTTCCACAATATGAATCCTAAAAGACCTGTGGGAAAATTTTAAGGAAGCCCATCGTTTTTAATATCCAATATAATTTTAGCATTTTGTTTGTAGCCCACGTATGTGACCTCGCCGACCAATGCCAAAGGGATCATTTGCGCTCAAGATTGGTTAGGCACCTTTTTAAAGTGGTTTATGGGGAAAAGGAAAACTACTAGCCACGTGAAATTAAATTAAAAGCGTGCGCCACACACTTCGTCGATCGATTAGTTTTCCACCACAATGGTAAGCTTACTCTTGCTTCATTAAGAATTTTATCTGTATTAGAAGAATCGGCGATATTAATTGAAATATTTGTATAATATCGCCGCATTCAATTTCAATGGGCGGTTATTTAAATGTTTTATATTTTTTTTTTTTTTACTCTTTCCGCCCTGTGGGCACTAAGAGAGCCTCATGTTGCAAGCCCATTATAGGTTCGACCAGGCCCACAATGGGGCTGCCGGGTGGTGAGGGACGGGGTCCGACATATCTGAACGGACCTTTCCCGAAAAATTCCTGGGGATTTTATCGACCGTTTTATTATATTGGAAAACGTCTAAAAGGCATTTTTAATAAATAAAAATGTAAATGGTATTTTTAAAAGCCTATTTCATCTAAAAGTCGCGTGAGAATGTTAGTCTCGGGCATCATTCGTCGGCGATCTTCGGTAAGAGCGGCAATCGACCATTCGGGGGAATCCGAGATCGAATCTGGGCGAGTCGCCCCTGGAATTTTTACGGCGATAAAGCCTATATATTTCGGGTCCCGTCTCTTGCCCTATTGTGAGACTGGTGTACCGGGTATGGTACGGAGGGGGGAAGTTTTAGTACACAAGGAAGAGAGCCAAAAAAATACGTCGTATAAAATACTAATTTTTAATTTTAACGATTCTTAAAAAATTCGAATATAAATACTTTTTCATAATGTTTAAAAATATTTTCGATACTGGTTTTAAATATAATTTTTGTAAATGTATCAAAAAAAAAAAAAAATTGATTTGTGAGGGCGCCATCTCTCTCTCAGTTAGAGAAACTAAACGTGGAGACATGTTCGTCTGACTTAGTTGTTTTAATTTCATTTTTCAACGATATCCACTTAGATGTAGGCGATATAACGGAAATTATACGCTAGAAGAACGCATAGAGATAAGTAAAATAAACAAGGTATAAGAATTTTTCTATATCTAATCAATAGTAATGAATTCTTATCAATTAGATAAGAGATGAACAGTTTGATTTTATTTATTTATATACCAATGGAAAGATAACGTGTATCATCACCTCTAATTAAAGAAAAACAACTCTATGATATATATATATAGCTTAAACATTGTACATAATACATTCTAAGTATACCCCTCTCAATAAATACTTAAATTCATCTGTGACGTCACAGCCTCATATTGTTGCTATTTTAAGTGGTTTTTAAGTGTGTACACAGCTTTCAGAACAATATTAATAAAAGAAATATCAACATAATCCTTGTATCAGTTCTGATGATTGATGACAAGTCTGTTGTTAGGGAGGATGTTTGAAGTTGTCTGTCTGCGCGTACTTTTACGTTTGTACTATTCTGAAGCGTGTTATGTGAAACTGGGCCGAGTTGTGGGTGTCTGCCACGGCGTCTGATCTGTCTTGACCTTCGCTGCTTATCGTGCTGCGCTTCGGAGTAAATGTTCTTAAGAGTTGACGTAATCTGAATTCCCCGAATGCAAGTTTAAAATTATCGTCGTAAGTGGTTTGTTACGGAACGTGGCTGATACATCTGCCGTTTCGAGTGCCCGAGATAGTTTTATAATTGTGTGATTTGAGTGGAAATGGGATTTTCTTCGATTGTTAGCAGAAATTATTAGTTTGCTCTGAATGAAAAATGTGCTTTTGAATTCTAAAACTTGGCTTTTTCAAATTAAATCTGTGATAAAATTCGGTATGTACGACCGTAATCTAAATGTGGAAGTTTCTAAGAAATGTAATGAAGAAAATTACACGGGTAATTGCATTTATTATGTAATTTTTATTATATATCAAAGGGAAAGAAATATGTGTTTAATTATATTTATATTTAGAAGTTAATGTAGTTAAACCTTCATATAATATTAATTATAATAAGTGCTTGCTTGTATTCATTTATCTAATTGATTTAAAGAAGTAATGACAAAATACATGGTTAACTTTACAATATTCAAACTAAGTAGGTTATTTAACTGTCTAAATTGATTAAATTCTAATAAATTCAGAAATAATGGTGAGAGAAAGCTGCAAGTTTGATTTGTAAATAATTTTATAAGTATAATTAATTGGCAATGAACTTTTGAGAATGCTCTCATCAGATAAAGGATGTTTCTGATTAGTATCATATACTAGGATATTGACATTTCCTTATTGTCATTTCTCCATTTTTTTTCTCTGCTTAATTTAAAATTTTTGACATATTTTAAGATACTTTATATAACAAAATTTAATTAATTAAAAAAAGTATTTTTAATATTAGGAAAATTAATAAGCTTTGTGCTTAGGTATATTAATATTTTAATGGATATTATAGTATTTATCATAAGTTTAGGATTTATGATAACTTAACAATCTTAAAAACTTTTAAACTTTAATTAAAATTCAAAATAAGAAAGAATTTAAGATGTATTGACTAAATTCTAGTGTTTGCAAGTCTTGCTAACTCATTTCAAGGCAAATTCTTTCAATGTTAAGCATTACATATTTAAAAGAAATATTCCAAACAACTTTAAAAATTTGATGTGTAATGTTATTGATAACTTAGAAATACAAATTCTTTCAAAAGCCAAATGATAAGATAGCGCAGTTTGAAACTGCTTGGATTTTACATGTTTAGAGCAGCATTTTCCAAACTGGAGAGTGCAAGATCAGTTTTACAGATGAACCACAAAGCTGATTCTAAAGTATCTAGAACATTTATTTTCCTAAAAACGTTGATAGAATTACAAGTTTTGTTATAAAAAATTACTCTTTTTGATACACTTTGTAAGTTTGTAAAACCTACTTTTGATTCTAGAAAGGGTTCATGGGTCTCTGTAGTTTGGAAATTGCTAGTTTAGAGGATTTATTATTATTAAACAACTTCTTTAATATAAACACTGCTAAAATATCTTAAGTTATTATTACTTTTTCTGAAAATGTTAATAAATTATTTTGTAAACAAAAAAGGTAAAATGAATTTGTATGTATTTTTAATAAGTTCATACAGTAAACTGAACCAAAACTATATGTTATTAATTAATTAAGAACCAGATTATAGTCCAATAATGAATTCTGCATTATTGTTTATTTTTTTTTAATGTTTTATATTTTTTAGATTACAGTCGACCCCCCCTATAACACGGGTTCCTATAGTTCGGATTTCCATATCACAGCGAAAAAATTGCGACAGTATTCATACAAACATGCTAAAAAACTTCTATAATTCATGTCGCGACAGGATTGGTCGAATCTAGACCAATAGCGGATATTGCACAAACCATTGAGTTTAAATGAGCAGCGGACCTACTAAAAACCATTTATTATTTAACGTCCATAAAAATTATATTTATATTAATGATGTCTCCAAAGTTCAGCGAATTTTTCGCAAAAAAAATAATTTATCAGGAAGCACGCNATAGCGGATATTGCACAAACCATTGAGTTTAAATGAGCAGCGGACCTACTAAAAACCATTTATTATTTAACGTCCATAAAAATTATATTTATATTAATGATGTCTCCAAAGTTCAGCGAATTTTTCGCAAAAAAAATAATTTATCAGGAAGCACACGAGCGCCATTCGATGACAAGCTCCACGACGAAAACAAGCTTAAGCAATGGCGTAGTCGAATGGTGCACACTCAGTAAGTAATCCTACAATTTTTTGTTTATAGCATAGTTTACATGGATTATTCCCAAAAAATTGTACGTGTTTTGGAAATGTTGAGTCAAATTAGTCTAGAATCGATTAATTTTATGGAAGAAACCTTTCAAACAGCCGTAGTCCATAAACTGCATACGTGCCGGGCTGTGATTGGCTGGACTCTTAGAAAATGGATTCATAAAAACCAGAACATATCTACCGTCTTATAGGGGGGTCAACTGTAATTTATTTTTTAAAATTACTTTTTTTCTGTGTTATCATGTGTACATCTTGTCTTTTTCCTCTAATAGTTATTAGTTATTTAAATTAAAAATAATGTTATTTATTAAACAGCATGTAGCAAGAAAACTAAACAATCTTTTGTTCATAATGGAAAGTTAAAATATTACAGATTTATGTTGAATATTGGTCTGAAGAATATATACTGTTAAAGATAATATTTATCCACAATTAACTAATTCACTTCACTTTAAAGGAAAATAAACAATACTTTGCTCAATTAAAGTATTTTAATTTAAAATTCTAACATTTTTTGAATACAGTCATATCCCTCTGTAGTGATATTTAGTGAAACAAGAAAAAAACTATTATAGAGAAATTTGTTTTAGTGAAAATTTTAAAAAAAGTATCTTCTTCCTTTCGGATTAAAGGGACAACCATTCACTGAATGAATATACATCTACAATTAGTAAATTCTTCCCTATTTAATATTATCGGATTACAAATAGAGTTAGTTCTACAAAATTAGCAACATTAGGTAGAATATTATTATTATTATAAATTGTAAGAAAGGAAATTTTAAAGCAGTTAATCCATACATTACAGTCGAAACCTTATCTGACTAGGTAATGTAACAAACCTCTTTTACTATTGAATTGGTGTAATTTGCAAAAATAAAACATTTGTATATAATTTTGGAGGAAACTTTGTTACATTAAACTCGTTTAACAATAAAGTTCTCTTAGGGAGGATACGAGGATTCTTAGTATTGCAAATTACACTTATTAAAATAATTATGGAGAACATTCTTCTTAATAAATTGTATTTTAGAATTATTTTAGTTTTACTTTAAAAATAACCATAAAACTGAGTGGCACAAATACACAATAACTACATATACAAAAATCCAGCAGAGAATGAACAGTACATAAGACCACCGAAAACATTTGTTCTTATGAACTATTCATTACTTGCTGGATTTTTGGATACATAGGGATTGCATATTTTACTTTCCTTAGTTTTGTTCTGAAGATCTGAAGATAGAATGAACAATAGAATGATAGAATGTTGTGTATCTGAAGATAAGATTAAAATCCAGTAAAGCACTTCATCCCAATAAATATCCTTACCCTTTTAATTTAAAAATTAAAAATTATAGTAAATTTTTAATTTTTTGAAAACAATAGGAAATGTTAGCTTAGAGCCCAAAAAATGTGCCTTAAAAGCATAAACTGTTTGAAAAAAGTTAAAATTTGTTTACCTTAGTGTTAAATACAGTTGTCCCTTGATAATCCGACAGGTATGGGACCAAAGGTGTGTCAGATTACCAAAAGTGTCCGGATTACCGAAAATAATTACATATTTCGCATTGTTTTGCTAGCAGTAACTTACAATATTCTCTACTCCAACTGTTCGAACAGAACTGCTCACATAAAACACACGAAATGTGTGTCATCGAATAAAAACTGGATGGGGAGATTCACATCGCGACATGCTTCTGTGCAAGCAGACACGTAACGGGGACGGGTACCTTGACGGGAGGTGCATCGGACTACTGAGCATGTCGGATTAAAAAACGTCGGACTATAGAGGGACAACTGTATTATCAAAATTTTTTCCAAATGCTATTAATTTTAAGTACCAAACAAAAAATTTAGGTGGTAAAGTACCGAAAATATATTAAATCCAGCAACTCTACTCACATCTGTATCAATACCTACTGACTTCAGGTAACATTTATAGTAGAATCACTTTATTTAAGAGAGTGCTACATTTTGATTCTAAAACTGAGTGATAAATTAAAACGATTTAAAATTTAATTTACTACTAACTTAGTTAATTTAATTTAAAATTTATTATTATTGTAGAGAAGGGAAAATACCATATATTTTAACAGTATAGTAAAAATAAAAAGTATTGCTAAACAGATTTATTAGAGGATATTGTTCAATAAGAAAAAGCTTACATTAAGCAACTATGAATTTTGTCAGAAACTATATTTCTTATTCTTAAGGAGAGAACTATTGTTATAATGATAATCACTGTACTGAGATTTGACTGTATTTAAGAATATAAGAAGGCTTTTCTTTAAAAGAAAAAATTTAGATAGTGACTTATATTATGGTTTCTCTTTATATTTCAAAGCTATTTTGGAAGTTGCAAGGATTTAAATTAATATTTATTTGAATCTCATTTAATTAATGGTTGAGTTACAAACTGGTAATATTCATAATTAAAATTACAAAAAATTTGTCTCAGAAAAATGTGTCCTAGTAAGCTCCGTTCATTTGTATGATTTATACTGTTTGCTGAACCTGAAGAGGATCCTTTAAAAGGATTTAAAGTATTAGTATAAAATGTAGAACAAATGCTGAAAAGTTCAAGGTGTATTATTTTAAATATTCCAATTTTACTATATTAATTATGAATTGTTAAGATTATAAAACAATTAATTTAAAATCTTAATTTTAACTGTAAGTTTCTGCTGTTACATTAATTAATTAAGGATCTGTGTAACTGAAATAAACTGTATCGAGCATAGTTCATAGATCTAAAAGTATGCTACAGAATTTAAGAGTACTTGGTATGATTGCTGCATTTCTTTATGCAGCGAGTGTGTAGCAAAAATGACATCACGAGCAGCTATCGCTACACGTCTCCTCATCATAGTTTAGAAATGCTTTTGACTCGAGCAAAACATGGATACCATAATCTATCCTTTAATTCCAGTTACTACTGAAAGTGGTGCTTTAGTTAAATAACTACAATATTTCAATAAAGAGATATAAAGAATTGAGCATTTATCTTTCCATGAATGTGAACAAAGTAAAGAGATAGAAGATACTATATTTTAAAATATAACTATATATTTTCTTATTTTTTAGATAACTTTCAGAGTCATTTTATAAAATTTAATCCTTCTTAATCTTTCCATAATATTTTTATCAATAATCACTTCAACTTTTTTATTTTTACAGCATAATATCGTATTATACACACAAGCGTCTATTTTGCTTTACATGTGTTGCAGACATGAAAGCTGTGTTATCTTTGCTGCAGCGACCTCATGCAGCAAACGTTTAGAAACAGTTTGCTACATTGCAGCGCTGCATTTAGAAACGGTTTACAGAGTGTTCGCTGTAAAGCGCTTCTCGAGCGCTGCATAAAGAAACACGGCCTATATGAGAATTTGAATGAGGTGTGTTACTTTATCCTTCAATTTTTTCTCCCTTTATGAGATAGAATATTCAGTACAGTGAATACTAATTAATATTTGCAATTGAATTTCCATGCTTTGAAACCTAAATGCTACCCAATTAGACATTATTTTATTTGTTTCATTCACTCTATATAAAATAAATACAACCTCAAGTTTGAATTTATGTGTGATTTGTCACTCTATATATTTGTTCTACCATAATCGTGCAGTTTAGTAAACTTTATCTCTGCATTACAAACTTTTATTGGCTATTGTAATTTTGTTTTAAGCTTGGTGCTCACTTGTGCAGCAATGGACGATGGAAAGGCAAAATGACATCACTTTTGCCGTCGAAGTCGACAGAATACGAAGTTGAAAACTTTAAACTTTTGCCATTGCAGAAAGCAGAATGGCAAAAATTAGACCAACAGGAAGGCGTTCAGAGAAAGAACTATGTTACGGAAAAATCTCTTTCAATGCCTAATTGTAACAACCAGAGCACTTTTCCAGCAAAGGATTGTTTATTTGATGAGCATTTTCAACATAATTTACAAGTGTACCTTGGGTCAACTTAGAATTTTCTATCATTTTAAAATGGAATGCCACATTTTCAAGAATTCCGTTTTAAAACAGTTAAAACTTACCATAACTTGGCCTTTATAAATATAAATTGTACTGTAAAAAAATATTGTATAACACTGTTGACTAAAAGTTTTATTTTAATTAGTATATTTACGACTTGTTCGTTTTCAGTTAATTATTTTGTTTTAAATTTTATGGGTCTGTTAAATAGGGGGTAGCCACCATTTACCTTGCGGCATAGCTTGAAATATTTGTAAAAATAAAAATTATTAGGAAAGCAAATATTAGAATGAGTTGCTCCTTTTATGATGAATATTTAATAGTAATCGATACAGATTTTGTCTTTATAAGTTATTTATTTGTATTTTAGTTTTAGTTTATTCTTTCAAGTTGTTTATAGATAATTGAATATGATATATATAATATAAGTGTGTGTGTATTTAAGTTATATTTTATATTCTGTCATTAAAATTAAAAATATATACATCAAATGTAATTGAATAAGACATAATTATCGAATTAGCTTTGAAACTTTGGTAAAATATTAAAAAATTATACTGTACAACTATAATTTATAAAGTATAAATGCCAATAGAATAATTAAAAATTGTGAAAAGGTAATAATCCATTTCCTAAAAAGTAAAGATAAGTAGTTGACTGCTTTAATGCAAATGAAGCAGTTTCAATACTCCTATGAACTTTCACAGTCAGTGGAAATAAAGTACTCTTGAAGTACTTCATTTTAATAACTTAGAAATTATCAATATTTTAGTGAATGTTAGAACACAATTTGTACATTGAGTAGGGAAAGAATATATAATTGGTACTTGAATTTGACGAGCGTGATCCGGTCGTGTGGGACGCAGATAAAGATGTCTTTTGTCAAGTGAAAAACTTCAAAACACTTGGATATTTATTAAAATGACTTAATAACCTGAAAAGGAAAGTCAATTTTTTAATATTTACACAGCTTGTCTTTATTTTTAAATTCTAATTTTAAAATTTTTACAAGGTCATAGAAGTGTTATGATTGCTTCATTTTCATTAAAGCAGTTTATTACTTTCCCAGCTATTATAGAATATGACATTGGGAAAGTATGGTGGTTGGTCAGATTTTGATCTCCCCAGTTTTTTGCATTTCTTGACATTTTGACACTCCAGAAATCCAAAAATTTCAAAAAACACTTTGAAAAATTGTGTGTGTATGTATGTGTTTCAGTATCTATTTTGCATTAGATATTAGGACTGAATGATCCTAAAATTTTTAAATTTAATACAGTTATTTTTGTATATGGCATTGATGATGCTATTAAATTTTGGAGATTATAAGCAAACATCGCTAAACCCGATATATAATATAGCTAAACACCAATCGAATGCCGAAAATCTAAACTAGCCTGATAGATTTTTGGCATTCGGTTGGTGTTTAAACTTCAGAGCATACATGACGTGATTTACTCTAGTTTCAAACCATAATTTACAGGCCATTGACAGATTGTACAATTTGTTATATTAAATATTTTCAGTATTCGTTTAACTGGTTTGTTTACTAGTGCATTTTTAGGTAAATTTACATTAAGTCTGACATTACTCAAGATGTGACACATGGCCTCCCATTATTTCTCCATTCCCAGCTTATAATCTCGCTAAACACCAACCGAATGCTGAAAATCTAAACTAGCCCGATAGATTTTCGGCATTCGGTTGGTGTTTAGCGAGATTATAAGCTGGGAATGGAGAAATAATGGGAGGCCATGTGTCATATCTCGAGTAATGTCAGACTTAATGTAAATTTACCTAAAAATGCACTAGTAAACAAACTAGTTAAACGAATACTGAAAATATTTAATATAACAAATTGTACAATCTGTCAGTGGCCTGTAAATTATGGTTTGAAACTAGAGTAAATCACGTCATGTATGCTCTGAAGTTTAATGATCAAAATATCATTCTTATTTTATTAATTACTAGCAGGTGGGCCCGGCGTTGCTCGGGCAAAAGTAACGATAACTAAGATAAAGATTATTACATTACAGTAAACCTTACCCATTTTCACAGAATGCAAGAATTGGGTCCCCTTGTTTCCAGACTAATTAGAGAATTTTTAGATGGGTCTAAAAATATGTTCGATTTCCCGCAAAAACGAAAAAAACTGCATCTGCATCTTGCACGTCGCTTTCTCTTAACAATTCCATTGTTACGTAACATTTCCATTGTTGACACTTCCATTGTTACTTAACACTTCCATTGTTACTGAACACTTCCATTGTTGATGGAAGTGTTAAGCCTTAATCCTGTACCTCTCCCCGTGGGGAGAAATTTCGAAAAATCCCTTCTTAGTGTGCGTTCTCCTAACATACCCTAACTGTGTACCAAATTTCAACTTTCAACTCCTAACCGTTTGGGCTCGTATCCATAATGTATATAGGAGTTTTAATCTGGTCTCTCCCCCCGGGGGAGGGGATTTCGAAAAATATCTTCTTAGTGTGCGTTTTCGTGACGTACCCTATCTGTGTACCAAATTTCAACTTTCAACTCCTAACCGTTTGGGCTGTGCGCTTATTATTATTATTATTATCATCAACCCGTCTCAATTATATATTAGATACAATGTTTTTTCTTTTTGATATACTCTCTGCATAGGGCACACATCTGATCTCGGTCATTTAAAAATTTAAGTTCTGTATTTGATTTGGCATTCTGTTCTTTAATAGGCTTATGTAACCTGAAGATGTCTGATACAGATGAAAACATTTGTTGTATTAAATACTTTTGGTGTTTGTTTAATGAGTTTGGTGTACTGATGCATTTTTAGATAACATAAAGCAGTTCTTGAGGTGTTTAATATGCATATTTACTAGTGTTGTAACGAATAGTATATTCGGCCTCAGGCCGAATACCGAATAGCCGAATATTCGGCCAAACTATTCGGCTCGATTAACGCATGTACGAAAAGTGGCGCGCGAATCGCATTATGGCAAGGATCCTGCTCTCTATTGGCCCGCTGTCACTACGCTTCGCCAATCGCGTTAATTCTTGGCAGTTGTAGCGGACAGCAAGAGTGTCATGGAAGTATGTGATAAATGATGATATCAAATGTGGATAACGATGAAATGACCTACACATGTAAATAACGGAAAAAGAACAGAGAAGGACCGCGAAGTGAAAATGTGAAAATAAATACGAAATTGAGTTGATAACATAATCGAACAAGTCGATGCAGCTTATTGGCACGAAATTCGCGGCCGTCAATGCCAAACAATTGTTGTCATAGACTTCGGAAAGCTAAATGCTGGTAATGAAAGTCACTTAGCGTGCACGGGC
>NW_019385216.1:268865-336461 GCF_000671375.1 Centruroides sculpturatus
TGCAATGATATTTCTAAGAAAAGTGATCGTGTGACCGCAGGGTCGGCACCTCTTTGGCGCCCTGTCAGGATGACACCACTGTGTCCCTTAACGGACACAGAAAAAAGTTATTGGCCGTTTATTTTGTTACGCGAACGGTCGCGTTTGTGGACTTTTAGTTCCGGGATGGAGGCGTAACGAGAGAATCAGATGGAGTACACTCTACATAATCTATACATAATGCCCGTTTATTGTGCATACTATATACAATCGGTTCAATGAACATATCTATTTTTGCCCGGTTACCCTTATTCCTGAGAGAGAGGGCTCACATGAATTTCGTGCGAGGATAAATACCTTGGTTTGAATCGTCGATTAGTCTTGGGTTTGAATCGTCGATTAGTGACTTCACAAAGTTCTTTCGAACGTTGAAACGCTTTTCCCAGTTGCACAAAGTTCTTTCCAACGTTGTTGGGCGTAGTCCTTCCGAACAGCGGCGATTAGATGAGTTCCGGGTAGCAGCTAATCCGTTCACGTAAATTGCACAGTGCACCAATTTCCAGAGACTGACTCTTACGTATCGACCCCTCCTTTTTATAAAGGGGGTCTCGTTGAGTTTTTTCCACTGCCTTATTAAAATTGTTTTTTTCATCCTTGACCAATAGTCTTTTTCGAGATTTCGGGTGACACATTCGATGTATCATACTTGACAAGGAACTAAGTTCGTGGGAAAAGATTTTTATGTTCGTTTTTTATATCGGTTTGAAATTTATTTCTTTACACTTTTCCTCCCTCAACAAAAATTTGTTTAACCATTTATTCCCTAAATTCGACTCTCACAATATAGAACATTCAATTTTTAAAAATTTATATGAAAACATGCATTTAGAATATTTTTAAAAATTTCTTTTTTTTATAATGCTGTTTGTTAAAATATCAAAGAAATTACTACAAAGTCAATTCACATTTCATCACATCACTTCACCAATATGTATTTTTAGATACAGAATAGGATTAATGAAATATAATTGAGTGAAAAACCAGATATATTGAACAGATATATAGTAACTGTTTAAAAAATGAATAAATATAGAAAATGAAAATAAGTATCTTTCATAGAAAATATGCTTTTACAAGTAAATTATTCATTAGTAAGTTATCATAACTAAATTGCTAATATTAAGAGTTAAAAAAAATATTTTTTGCTATTTTTTTAAATTGTGGTTTCAATTTTATTACATTTAACAGGTTAAATGTTAAACTAATAGTGTTATATGCTATAAATGCAATAATGTTATTGTAACCTTTTGCATTTATATTTTGGGAAAATGCTCTAGAAAAACTATTCTATCAGAAGACAGTTAATTTTTTTTTAAAGAGATTCATTACAATAACACTGTAATTATTTATGAATCTCTTGGTTAATTTGTTGAAAACATTCAGAATATTAAAATTATGTATTTCTTGAACTGTATTTGTTATTGTTTTTTTTTTAACTAGAAAGAAGATATAATTTATTTAAAAAATAGTTTTAATACCAGTATTCAATAGAAAAGTTAGTTTGAAAAGTTTTTGATTTTTAATGTTTATTCTGACAATGTAGAAACAGTTATCTCTGGTGATAGGAATATCACCAGAGATTATTTTTGAAACCAAAACTTGTGGTATTATGCAGGATTTGTATTGATGATAGTTTTTTTTTTTTTACTGAAAATGTGTATAGGTGAACTAAAGAATTTGACAACGTTCATTAAAAATAACTCATTGACTAAAGTTAGAGTACTGCGCACTCCAGAGAGAGCTGGATTGATTCGTGCACGCATGTTTGGAGCTCGTCATGCCACTGGAGAGGTAATTCAGATTTTAAATATTTAGCATAGTAGTTTCAAAAGGAAAATAACTTTTAAAACTTATAGTTTTTAATATAACATTAGTAAAATTATTAGTAAAGAGCTGTATAAAGATGTGCACAAATCTTTACAAATTTTTCTATTTATTGTTATAAAAGAATTATTGCTTACATTGTTAAGTTAATTCTTCAGTATTTGTCCCACAAAGATGTTCTTTGTGATCTAGAGCAATAGTTTGTAACTCCTTTATGTGTCAACAACTCCTTTGTGTTTACAATGTCAACTCCGGGGTGGAGTTGTCGACAAGGTAGATGTAAGAGGTCATTTAGTTCTTGAAGCATCGACGATACACAGATTAGGAAGAGCAGTTTTTGAAACGAAAGGTTGGAGAAGCACAGTTTTCTTGAAGAATGGCCGGAGAAGTGCAGTATGAGAAGAATGGTTGGAGAAGAACACTATGAACTTGAGATGTGGGTTTATATAAATTTTAACCACAGTCTGAACAATTTAATTGGTCCCTAATCCTGCTTATTCCTCTCTGATTGGTCCCTTCTTTGTCTCCAGATAGAATGAGACCCAATCGGGCATGGGAAAGGTCAAATCTTGATATTAACCTGACACCTCATCTCAATCTCGGACAATGGGATGTTTAAACAAACCTTGGAACTTTTGCTTGTATTTCTATATGTTTTGTTTTTTCACTCGTGAAAAATTTTTATAAGAAGTCTTGCTATAATTATTTATTGATTGAAATATTTTATAGTATTTTGGGTTCATTGTAATTTCATCCTATTTACAAGCATCCGAGCCAAAGTTTGTTTTCCCGGTTCGACGTGTGAACTCAAGTAGTCTGCACTTACATCTATTATTTTTCCCTTTGCATTTGATTATCTAACAAAATTACTTTCTGAAGTGGAAAGCTTCTAAGTAAAATTTAGTGAGAGATTCATCTCTCATCTGGTACCTCACAGATATATGGGCAACGACTTTAGCAGTATGATATTGTTTGAGTTTAAAAATGAAAATAAGTTGTATTTATTTGCTTATAGATTTGGAAATGTAACAAATCTTTGAGCTTCTGTTCTGAANTTACTCTGTTTTTAGGTATTCGGTATTCGGCCGAATAGTGATTAGATATTTGGTATTCGGCCGAATAGTGAAAAATAGGCCGAATACCGAATAGTAACCGAATATTTGTTACATCACTAATATTTACTTTTATAAGAAACAAACTGGTTAATACAGGTTTTCTTCTGTCATTAAAAGAAATATTTTCAAATTATTAATATTTCATCTTTAAAAATTTATGAATAAAAAGAATATTTATTCTTCCTCTGGAACAATATTGTATTTCTTGCTTGCTTTTGTAATGTGGAAATGAATGCATGTTCTACTTTGAAAGGTAATACAAGACTACAATATTGGCAAAACTGCAAAACACCTGAGATAACAAGTAAATGATTTTGCAGTTCTTCTCTTGTCTATTGAAGAGTCGAGTGGTTTCCATAACATGAAGAATATTTTTTCAAATATGAATAGATGTTGTTTGTTATAAATATATACAGAAGACAAGCCAAATTATATTAATAATCAAATGATAGAGCTGGATTTAACTGTTGGGCTAGAATTTTGTAATTAATTACATTCACATTATATAATTTGGACTAAAGGTCCTTAAATAAACATTTTTTTATTGCTTACTTCAGGTAACCAAAGTATTAAGATGAAGAAACAATTTTATTCTGAACTGGAACATTCTCAGCTTAAAAATCCAATAAAGGAATGTGAATGGATTTTTAAGCTGAGGATGTTCCAATTTGGAATGAAATTGCCTCTTTGCTTTGATATTTTGCCTGCCTGAAGTAAGCCATAGAAATAAACAGTTTACAAGTAGATATGATGCCAAGTATTTGCATTGATATTAATAATTTAATATTGAATAAAGGTCCAACTAATAATTAGAGAAATTAATAAATTTAGACTATTCTAGAAGAAAAGATTGATCCGGAACAGGACTTGAACCCACAGTTCCTGCTTATCCTGTGCAGTTGTGTTGTCAATTAGGCTACCTGAATCTCCGATCTTTGCTTCTGTACCAATTGATTTATGAGTTATAATTATACGGGGCAATTAATTTCCTTATTATTAAATTTAATACAAGCTACTGGCATAATCATCTGTCTAGTCTAAATTACATGTCATTATGTAATTAATTAACCAAATTGAGTTAATCCAGCTCTATTGTTCTTATTTATATAGTTTATAAAGATTATTGTATACCAGATAAATTAATTAGTCTATTTTTTTTTATATTTCAGAAAACAGTTTTTGTATCAAGAAAACTGCTCGAGAGAAAAATGACAGCAAAGTAAAATGTAATAACAAATCAGTATTTAAATGTTTCTCAACTCAGGGTAGCGTTTTTTGTTTTGTGCTCAATTTTTTCAAAATATTTATTATGCCTTGGTCTATGCGATATAAATCCTTCTTCCTTGGGATTGTTGTCACTTCCATTACGTGGTCTGTGATTCTCTATCTGTATTTCAATCTGCTGAGTAATTCCAATCATTATTATACCTCTCCCGAAAAAACTGTGCGCTGGAAACTCAGGCCGAGACTGAATGCTGCTCATCAAGCTAATGATGAAATACCTTACAAAACTGTAGCTGGAAAGAAACTTTCAGACAATCTGCTGCATCGCTTCCCACCTAAAGAAATTAATCTTATTAATAGTAATGAAGTTGAGGATAATAAGCAGCTTGAACAGTATGGTATCAGCAATAACGATGTGATGAAGCATTTATTCTTCAATGATAGTGACTTAGAAAGGTTCGGAGAAATAAGAAATCCTATCGATCAGAAAGTTAAAGATGAAGGTTACAAACGTCATGCTTTCAATCTTCTAATTAGTAATCGACTTGGCTATCACAGGCACTTGCCTGATACTAGGAATTCTTTGTGAGTATATTAAAAGCTTAAAAAAAAACTAAGTTTTCTTGTATTTATTAATATAAAATATGTTGACAGGTGTAAAAGCCAAGTTTATTCTAAAGATCTACCAAAAGCTAGTATTGTGATCTGCTTTTATAATGAAGCATGGTCTACATTATTACGAACTGTTTACTCCATTTTTGATCATACTCCGTCGTATCTCATACATGAAATTATATTAGTGGATGATTACAGTGATAATGGTAATGGATATTTACAAATATATATATATTTTTAATAATTTAACATGTATATATTAATACTCAAGTTTTACAAAAATATCCTACATAATATCAAAACTTTCCTTACATAATCTGTAATCACTTTTGATTATTTGTGATGTGTATGATATAAATCAAATTGTGATTATCAAATGTAAATCTAAATTTCTTTGGGATGATCCAAAAGTCAGTAAACGTTTTAAAAAATCAATATTTCAGTGAATATTTGATGTATGGCAACAAGATTATTATAAAAATGCATAGAGTCATGGGTTTTTTCCCAGAAAGATGTCAAAATTAGTTTGTTATGTTTACCAGGTGGCACTTTACCACAAATAGTAACATACAGGTGTCTTCAGAAATGCTTTCCATAATGACATTACTTGTCTTCTGACTGTGTTTGACAATGAAGGCCTTCACATTGAACATTTGGAATGGTGCATTTCTTTGTGTTCTTATGGGTTAAAGTTGTACCCGGTGGACATAATTGGAACTAATTTTTAAACCTTTCTGGAAAAACCCTCTGACTTTATGCATTTCCATGCTAATCTTGTTGCCATATGTCAAAAATTTGCTGAATTTTTTAAAAATGTTTACTGACTTTTGGATCACACTGTATTTAACCTAATTTTAATTAATAATTAAGATCAAAATCTTAAAAGTATATGATAAGAATTTATTGCCATCCTGATCATTCTATAGAGAATATGGATGTCCATAGTTAGGGTGACCATCCATCCCCGATTTGCACGGACAATCCCTGTTTTTCATCACCTATCAACAGCAAAGAAGTGTTCCCAGTTTTATTCCCCAGATGGAGTCTTGTATCTCCATTTGTCCTCTTCTTTGTGGTTACTGTAATATTGTCACTGTCANATAGCGGATATTGCACAAACCATTGAGTTTAAATGAGCAGCGGACCTACTAAAAACCATTTATTATTTAACGTCCATAAAAATTATATTTATATTTAGAAGTTAATGTAGTTAAACCTTCATATAATATTAATTATAATAAGTGCTTGCTTGTATTCATTTATCTAATTGATTTAAAGAAGTAATGACAAAATACATGGTTAACTTTACAATATTCAAACTAAGTAGGTTATTTAACTGTCTAAATTGATTAAATTCTAATAAATTCAGAAATAATGGTGAGAGAAAGCTGCAAGTTTGATTTGTAAATAATTTTATAAGTATAATTAATTGGCAATGAGCTTTTGAGAATGCTCTCATCAGATAAAGGATGTTTCTGATTAGTATCATATACTAGGATATTGACATTTCCTTATTGTCATTTCTCCATTTTTTTTCTCTGCTTAATTTAAAATTTTTGACATATTTTAAGATACTTTATATAACAAAATTTAATTAATTAAAAAAAGTATTTTTAATATTAGGAAAATTAATAAGCTTTGTGCTTAGGTATATTAATATTTTAATGGATATTATAGTATTTATCATANTTTTTCCCTTTGCATTTGATTATCTAACAAAATTACTTTCTGAAGTGGAAAGCTTCTAAGTAAAATTTAGTGAGAGATTCATCTCTCATCTGGTACCTCACAGATATATGGGCAACGACTTTAGCAGTATGATATTGTTTGAGTTTAAAAATGAAAATAAGTTGTATTTATTTGCTTATAGATTTGGAAATGTAACAAATCTTTGAGCTTCTGTTCTGAATACTTGTATTTCAGACTTTGTTATTCCTAGACAGTCATTGTGAAGTGAATGTCGGCTGGATCGAACCTCTTCTGGAACGTATTAAAACAAATAGAACTACAGTTGTCTGCCCTGTTATTGACATCATTAATGCAGATACTTTACAATATAGTGGTTCTCCAATTGTTCGCGGTGGCTTTAATTGGGGTCTTCATTTTAAATGGGACTCTGTACCTTCGAGTCTGCTTAAAATGGATATAGATTTCATTAAACCTATCAAGTAAGCAATCGTCTTAAATTCTCAAGCATTGTAAAATTTTAAATTAATTATAGAATTTCATGATATACTTAGATCGCCTACAATGGCAGGAGGATTGTTTGCTATAGATAGGAAATATTTCCATAATTTAGGAGAATATGACGAAGGAATGGACATTTGGGGAGGTGAAAATCTCGAAATTTCCTTTAGGGTAAGTGAATTATTTATTATCTTATTTTATTGAAACAGAAAATGTTATTTTTTATCTATATTTAGATTTGGATGTGTGGTGGAAGATTAGAAATTGTTCCTTGTTCGCGTGTTGGACATGTCTTCCGTAGAAGAAGGCCTTACGGTTCTCCTACCGGTGAAGACACCATGATGCGTAATTCATTACGTGTTGCTCACGTTTGGATGGATGAGTATAAAGTAAACTTAAGCTTTAATTGATGTTAACAAAAATTAAAATCATATGTTTTAATATAAAATAAAAATTTTAAAACTAGAAATATTACTTTCAAACAAGACCAGATGCAATGAATAGAGAATATGGAGATATTTCTGAAAGGATGAAGCTTCGGAAAAAATTAAATTGTAGAAATTTCGACTGGTATATGAAAAATATTTATCCCGATTTACCACCTCCTTTACCAAAATCAGAGAAATCTAAATTAAAGAAGTGGGAACTTTCAAAACAAAATAAACAAGTTCAAGCATCTTATAGGAGAATTATGCCTAAAGTTAAGGCTGTGTATCAGGTAAATTAATATCAGCTTATTAGAAATCAAACTCTTCAGTATGTGTTTTAAATACTTTTAATTAAAGTGTAAAATAATTTTAAAATTTTAGATTCAGTTGCAGAATACTGATTTATGTGTAGAATCAGAAGATTATGTGACAACAAAAGGGTCTCTTTTAATTCTTCAGAAATGTTTGCAAATAAAGAGACAGGTAATATTAATTATTTATTTATTAACATATCTAAGACAATCTTTTGAATAAAAATCCTGGTACAAAAAGAATAATAAATCATTAATATTACACGATCAGATATAGTATAAAAATAATTTAAAGAAAGAATATTTGAAAAAAAACAAACAAATAATCTAAATTTTTACTAGTAGTAATGCTTTAAAACAGTGTTTTTCAACCTTCTTGAATAAGCGACCCCTTTACAAGTTAAAAAATTCTGGCAACCTTCCAGAGCCATATTAAAACAACGTATTTAAGTTCCTTTCTGTTGAGACCTAAGTATTGATTAAAAAGCCAATTGTACTGTAAAATAAACAGGCACAGCCTTCTTACTGAGATTGTAATTTTTTTTTATTGTAGTGTAGGACCTACAAACACTTGTTTTTTTCTTTTACCCGCGACCCCTCATGTAAGGCTTTGCGACTCCCTGAGGGTTGCAACCCACAGGTTGAAAAACACTGCTTTAAAACATCTATTGTAGAAATTATTGTAGAAATTATTGTAGAAACTGCCTATTGAATTAATAAGATGATGATAATTCATCATGAAAAAATTTCAAGATTTTCATCTCTTCACATGCCTTTTCCTTTATCATATTCTTATAATTATGGAAATATTTCTGGTCTACAGCAAACAAATTATTCTGCCACTGTAGATAATTTCTTATTCAGCAGATTAATATAGAGATAGACAGTAAAACGTACAATAAAGTAATAAAAAATATGTCCAATAGTTTTACAATGAAATGGAAAATTCAACAGGCATATAGAAATTCACCTACCAGGCTGTCTCCTACTTTTAGTGGTGCTAAATTCATCTTTTGATGGAGTTCTTTTACATATCCCCAGCTTTTTGGCAATTAAATCAAAGTACAGGTATTCCTTGTACAACACAGTTTTGTTATAACAACATTCAAGAATTTAGGAAATACTTTGTACAGAATTTCACAATTTTTAAGTGCAAACTCCATTTTTTATTTCCAAGTAAACATGTATGTTGTCTGAAATTTGCCCATGGATTTTAGAATATTAAAACAAATGGATATTAAATTAAAACAAATGAAGATGTTGCTGATATTTCTGATCAAGATCAACAAGAAAGCTCAGAAGATGACGATAGTTTGTAAAAAGTTGTCTTTGTTCAACTAAAATTAATATTAACGTGTAATATGGTACTTTTAAATGTGATTGTTAGTTAATTATTGATTGCTTTAATAAACATATTTCTCTTAGTACAAAGAATAGTATATGTTAACTTTTGGAACCTAACCCTACATTTTGCACTAGTCTTTTGTTTTGTGTGGCACAGATTTGCATAACACTACACTTTTTCAGAACGTAACTACTGTGTTTTACAATGGATACCTGCACAATTTAACTGTAAAAGCATAGTAAGTTCAATAATTATAAACACAGCTTGCTTACTTTTCCAGCAGACAGTTATATGCATTACAAATGCTTGGCTTTTTGAAAAGCCTGCTTCAGGTTGTTCTCTTGTATGAACTTCATTGAAGTTTTGAGTCTCGAAATTTTAAACATTTTTTTTAAAAAACGCTTTGAAAATTCTTATATGTAGTGATATTTTTAACAGGAAAGTATAATGCACGTGCAGACTTTTATCCAGAAACATAAATGAGAAAATTAAGTTATTTGTAACACATACAACTCTGCTGGAGAAGTAAGCAATCATTATAATTACATTTTTACAGTTTGGATAAATCAGTTTCATAATAAATACTTCTTGAAGGTGGTAACATAAATGTAGGAGTTCTTCATCAGATTTATTCTTCAAAGATTTTAGATTGTAAAGGAAGCCAAACTTTGCTTCATACCTTTTTAACTCTGCAAACTTTGTATTAGTACTTTGCAAATGATCACCATATAAAAGTCTGTTACTAAAATGTCTTCTGCATTGGAAGTTATATGGTTAATATTTCATACTCAACAAAGTTGGTTTTCTTCCTGTGGCAAAGTTGCTTAAACTTTTTTAGAATCTTTAGCTCATCAGTATTTTTATTTGCTGTGATTTTTGCAAAGACCAGTCTGTTTTTCTGTACTCTGCTAGCAAAGAGAGTGTGTGTGTTTGGAATGACTGATAATAGAGTACAGATTGATGTTTATCCTTTGCCATAGCATGATTTTTAAGTTGATCCTTACTAACAAATTATACCGTACAATAATTGAAATCATAAACTTGGATGGCAATATTTCATTATGTAACGAGACAGACTCACTTGCAATTTTGGAGTAGCTGCTTGTGTCCGAAAGTTCTTTGAGACACACTGCAACTTCTTTCAACTTTTTCTCTTGGTACATTCACTTTTGAAAACCTTGACAATGTGCCGTGAATAAACATTACAGTTTTATTTTTATCGTTTTAAGCTATAAAAATTTCACATTACAAACTCATAGAAACAACTGAGTTGTAGAATACTCAACTGTTTTATATCTGCTTTATAATAAATTCTGATAAATTTGCAGGAATATTTCTGACATACATCAATAACATATTATATTAAAGTTATAAGGCCATTATAATATAGAAAAATAAGAAAAAGAAATTGGAACAGTAGCAAAATATTTCTCTATTATTGANCATAGTTAGGGTGACCATCCATCCCCGATTTGCACGGACAATCCCTGTTTTTCATCACCTATCAACAGCAAAGAAGTGTTCCCAGTTTTATTCCCCAGATGGAGTCTTGTATCTCCATTTGTCCTCTTCTTTGTGGTTACTGTAATATTGTCACTGTCACAGTTTTTCCACCAGAGGATATGTCCAATATCTTCGGTGTTTCCAGGTAATATTTTAAATGAAGTAACCAATTTTTTGAGCAAATACCAAAAAAGGAGTCAAATTTTAAAACAAAAAATGAGCAATTATTTATTGTGACATTGTCACAATGCAGGGCTTCAATTTTTTGTCACAGTGTTTTCAATTTTTAGTAGTGTCTTGCCCCTGTACAACATACTTTTCCTGTTAGCAATAGAGTTGTACCAGTCATCTATTTAACTCCTTTTCAAGGGAAAATTTTCTATTTAAATAAAAAGTTTGTATATAGTTAATTGGGACCTCCTACCTATAAGCTTTTAATATCTGGTCTCAATTTTCATCTATCTAACTTTGTTTTCAAGATTAAGGAAGAACAGACAGACAGAGATGGATGGACAATAGTGGGAATTTCTAGGTCAAACAGTTTGCTACATTGCAGCGCTGCATTTAGAAACGGTTTACAGAGTGTTCGCTGTAAAGCGCTTCTCGAGCGCTGCATAAAGAAACACGGCCTATATGAGAATTTGAATGAGGTGTGTTACTTTATCCTTCAATTTTTTCTCCCTTTATGAGATAGAATATTCAGTACAGTGAATACTAATTAATATTTGCAATTGAATTTCCATGCTTTGAAACCTAAATGCTACCCAATTAGACATTATTTTATTTGTTTCATTCACTCTATATAAAATAAATACAACCTCAAGTTTGAATTTATGTGTGATTTGTCACTCTATATATTTGTTCTACCATAATCGTGCAGTTTAGTAAACTTTATCTCTGCATTACAAACTTTTATTGGCTATTGTAATTTTGTTTTAAGCTTGGTGCTCACTTGTGCAGCAATGGACGATGGAAAGGCAAAATGACATCACTTTTGCCGTCGAAGTCGACAGAATACGAAGTTGAAAACTTTAAACTTTTGCCATTGCAGAAAGCAGAATGGCAAAAATTAGACCAACAGGAAGGCGTTCAGAGAAAGAACTATGTTACGGAAAAATCTCTTTCAATGCCTAATTGTAACAACCAGAGCACTTTTCCAGCAAAGGATTGTTTATTTGATGAGCATTTTCAACATAATTTACAAGTGTACCTTGGGTCAACTTAGAATTTTCTATCATTTTAAAATGGAATGCCACATTTTCAAGAATTCCGTTTTAAAACAGTTAAAACTTACCATAACTTGGCCTTTATAAATATAAATTGTACTGTAAAAAAATATTGTATAACACTGTTGACTAAAAGTTTTATTTTAATTAGTATATTTACGACTTGTTCGTTTTCAGTTAATTATTTTGTTTTAAATTTTATGGGTCTGTTAAATAGGGGGTAGCCACCATTTACCTTGCGGCATAGCTTGAAATATTTGTAAAAATAAAAATTATTAGGAAAGCAAATATTAGAATGAGTTGCTTCTTTTATGATGAATATTTAATAGTAATCGATACAGATTTTGTCTTTATAAGTTATTTATTTGTATTTTAGTTTTAGTTTATTCTTTCAAGTTGTTTATAGATAATTGAATATGATATATATAATATAAGTGTGTGTGTATTTAAGTTATATTTTATATTCTGTCATTAAAATTAAAAATATATACATCAAATGTAATTGAATAAGACATAATTATCGAATTAGCTTTGAAACTTTGGTAAAATATTAAAAAATTATACTGTACAACTATAATTTATAAAGTATAAATGCCAATAGAATAATTAAAAATTGTGAAAAGGTAATAATCCATTTCCTAAAAAGTAAAGATAAGTAGTTGACTGCTTTAATGCAAATGAAGCAGTTTCAATACTCCTATGAACTTTCATAGTCAGTGGAAATAAAGTACTCTTGAAGTACTTCATTTTAATAACTTAGAAATTATCAATATTTTAGTGAATGTTAGAACACAATTTGTACATTGAGTAGGGAAAGAATATATAATTGGTACTTGAATTTGACGAGCGTGATCCGGTCGTGTGGGACGCAGATAAAGATGTCTTTTGTCAAGTGAAAAACTTCAAAACACTTGGATATTTATTAAAATGACTTAATAACCTGAAAAGGAAAGTCAATTTTTTAATATTTACACAGCTTGTCTTTATTTTTAAATTCTAATTTTAAAATTTTTACAAGGTCATAGAAGTGTTATGATTGCTTCATTTTCATTAAAGCAGTTTATTACTTTCCCAGCTATTATAGAATATGACATTGGGAAAGTATGGTGGTTGGTCAGATTTTGATCTCCCCAGTTTTTTGCATTTCTTGACATTTTGACACTCCAGAAATCCAAAAATTTCAAAAAACACTTTGAAAAATTGTGTGTGTATGTATGTGTTTCAGTATCTATTTTGCATTAGATATTAGGACTGAATGATCCTAAAATTTTTAAATTTAATACAGTTATTTTTGTATATGGCATTGATGATGCTATTAAATTTTGGAGATTATAAGCAAACATCGCTAAACCCGATATATAATATAGCTAAACACCAATCGAATGCCGAAAATCTAAACTAGCCTGATAGATTTTTGGCATTCGGTTGGTGTTTAAACTTCAGAGCATACATGACGTGATTTACTCTAGTTTCAAACCATAATTTACAGGCCATTGACAGATTGTACAATTTGTTATATTAAATATTTTCAGTATTCGTTTAACTGGTTTGTTTACTAGTGCATTTTTAGGTAAATTTACATTAAGTCTGACATTACTCAAGATGTGACACATGGCCTCCCATTATTTCTCCATTCCCAGCTTATAATCTCGCTAAACACCAACCGAATGCTGAAAATCTAAACTAGCCCGATAGATTTTCGGCATTCGGTTGGTGTTTAGCGAGATTATAAGCTGGGAATGGAGAAATAATGGGAGGCCATGTGTCACATCTTGAGTAATGTCAGACTTAATGTAAATTTACCTAAAAATGCACTAGTAAACAAACCAGTTAAACGAATACTGAAAATATTTAATATAACAAATTGTACAATCTGTCAATGGCCTGTAAATTATGGTTTGAAACTAGAGTAAATCACGTCATGTATGCTCTGAAGTTTAATGATCAAAATATCATTCTTATTTTATTAATTACTAGCAGGTGGGCCCGGCGTTGCTCGGGCAAAAGTAACGATAACTAAGGTAAAGATTATTACATTACAGTAAACCTTACCCATTTTCACAGAATGCAAGAATTGGGTCCCCTTGTTTCCAGACTAATTAGAGAATTTTTAGATGGGTCTAAAAATATGTTCGATTTCCCGCAAAAACGAAAAAAACTGCATCTGCATCTTGCACGTCGCTTTCTCTTAACAATTCCATTGTTACGTNGAAATTTCGACTGGTATATGAAAAATATTTATCCCGATTTACCACCTCCTTTACCAAAATCAGAGAAATCTAAATTAAAGAAGTGGGAACTTTCAAAACAAAATAAACAAGTTCAAGCATCTTATAGGAGAATTATGCCTAAAGTTAAGGCTGTGTATCAGGTAAATTAATATCAGCTTATTAGAAATCAAACTCTTCAGTATGTGTTTTAAATACTTTTAATTAAAGTGTAAAATAATTTTAAAATTTTAGATTCAGTTGCAGAATACTGATTTATGTGTAGAATCAGAAGATTATGTGACAACAAAAGGGTCTCTTTTAATTCTTCAGAAATGTTTGCAAATAAAGAGACAGGTAATATTAATTATTTATTTATTAACATATCTAAGACAATCTTTTGAATAAAAATCCTGGTACAAAAAGAATAATAAATCATTAATATTACACGATCAGATATAGTATAAAAATAATTTAAAGAAAGAATATTTGAAAAAAAACAAACAAATAATCTAAATTTTTACTAGTAGTAATGCTTTAAAACAGTGTTTTTCAACCTTCTTGAATAAGCGACCCCTTTACAAGTTAAAAAATTCTGGCAACCTTCCAGAGCCATATTAAAACAACGTATTTAAGTTCCTTTCTGTTGAGACCTAAGTATTGATTAAAAAGCCAATTGTACTGTAAAATAAACAGGCACAGCCTTCTTACTGAGATTGTAAGTTTTTTTTATTGTAGTGTAGGACCTACAAACACTTGTTTTTTTCTTTTACCCGCGACCCCTCATGTAAGGCTTTGCGACTCCCTGAGGGTTGCAACCCACAGGTTGAAAAACACTGCTTTAAAACATCTATTGTAGAAATTATTGTAGAAATTATTGTAGAAACTGCCTATTGAATTAATAAGATGATGATAATTCATCATGAAAAAATTTCAAGATTTTCATCTCTTTACATGCCTTTTCCTTTATCATATTCTTATAATTATGGAAATATTTCTGGTCGATGGCAAACAAATTATTCTGCCACTGTAGATAATTTCTTATTCAGCAGATTAATATAGAGATAGACAGTAAAACGTACAATAAAGTAATAAAAAATATGTCCAATAGTTTTACAATGAAATGGAAAATTCAACAGGCATATAGAAATTCACCTACCAGGCTGTCTCCTACTTTTAGTGGTGCTAAATTCATCTTTTGATGGAGTTCTTTTACATATCCCCAGCTTTTTGGCAATTAAATCAAAGTACAGGTATTCCTTGTACAACACAGTTTTGTTATAACAACATTCAAGAATTTAGGAAATACTTTGTACAGAATTTCACAATTTTTAAGTGCAAACTCCATTTTTTATTTCCAAGTAAACATGTATGTTGTCTGAAATTTGCCCATGGATTTTAGAATATTAAAACAAATGGATATTAAATTAAAACAAATGAAGATGTTGCTGATATTTCTGATCAAGATCAACAAGAAAGCTCAGAAGATGACGATAGTTTGTAAAAAGTTGTCTTTGTTCAACTAAAATTAATATTAACGTGTAATATGGTACTTTTAAATGTGATTGTTAGTTAATTATTGATTGCTTTAATAAACATATTTCTCTTAGTACAAAGAATAGTATATGTTAACTTTTGGAACCTAACCCTACATTTTGCACTAGTCTTTTGTTTTGTGTGGCACAGATTTGCATAACACTACACTTTTTCAGAACGTAACTACTGTGTTATACAATGGATACCTGCACAATTTAACTGTAAAAGCATAGTAAGTTCAATAATTATAAACACAGCTTGCTTACTTTTCCAGCAGACAGTTATATGCATTACAAATGCTTGGCTTTTTGAAAAGCCTGCTTCAGGTTGTTCTCTTGTATGAACTTCATTGAAGTTTTGAGTCTCGAAATTTTAAACATTTTTTTTAAAAAACGCTTTGAAAATTCTTATATGTAGTGATATTTTTAACAGGAAAGTATAATGCACGTGCAGACTTTTATCCAGAAACATAAATGAGAAAATTAAGTTATTTGTAACACATACAACTCTGCTGGAGAAGTAAGCAATCATTATAATTACATTTTTACAGTTTGGATAAATCAGTTTCATAATAAATACTTCTTGAAGGTGGTAACATAAATGTAGGAGTTCTTCATCAGATTTATTCTTCAAAGATTTTAGATTGTAAAGGAAGCCAAACTTTGCTTCATACCTTTTTAACTCTGCAAACTTTGTATTAGTACTTTGCAAATGATCACCATATAAAAGTCTGTTACTAAAATGTCTTCTGCATTGGAAGTTATATGGTTAATATTTCATACTCAACAAAGTTGGTTTTCTTCCTGTGGCAAAGTTGCTTAAACTTTTTTAGAATCTTTAGCTCATCAGTATTTTTATTTGCTGTGATTTTTGCAAAGACCAGTCTGTTTTTCTGTACTCTGCTAGCAAAGAGAGTGTGTGTGTTTGGAATGACTGATAATAGAGTACAGATTGATGTTTATCCTTTGCCATAGCATGATTTTTAAGTTGATCCTTACTAACAAATTATACCGTACAATAATTGAAATCATAAACTTGGATGGCAATATTTCATTATGTAACGAGACAGACTCACTTGCAATTTTGGAGTAGCTGCTTGTGTCCGAAAGTTCTTTGAGACACACTGCAACTTCTTTCAACTTTTTCTCTTGGTACATTCACTTTTGAAAACCTTGACAATGTGCCGTGAATAAACATTACAGTTTTATTTTTATCGTTTTAAGCTATAAAAATTTCACATTACAAACTCATAGAAACAACTGAGTTGTAGAATACTCAACTGTTTTATATCTGCTTTATAATAAATTCTGATAAATTTGCAGGAATATTTCTGACATACATCAATAACATATTATATTAAAGTTATAAGGCTATTATAATATAGAAAAATAAGAAAAAGAAATTGGAACAGTAGCAAAATATTTCTCTATTATTGAAATTTGCAATGAAAGTTTCTTGTCTTCCTAAAATAGCTTTGGTATGAAACAAAGAAGCGTGATCTGAGGCTAGCAGAATTATTGTGTCTCGATGCAAGAGAGAAATATCCTCGTCTGGCAAAATGTCATGAAACGGGAGGATCACAAGAGTGGAAGATTTCAAATAAAGTAAGAGACTTATTGTATATTATTTAAAAATTTTATATTAACATCATTCTTTCAAATATTAACTATGTGTATGTCACTTATATTTTATCAGGAGGATATATTAATTTACAATGCAGCAGCTGGACTGTGCCTGGGTGTTAATTCACCCGTTTCTGGTCAGCACATTACCATGGAGATGTGTAATTCAAAACAGGCAAGGAAATGGAATTTAATAATGAAAGATGTTGAAAAATAAAATAAAATGTATTATTTTGTTAAATTTTTTNAGACGATAATCATAAATTGATTTTCAATTTCTTTAATTAAAGTCAAAATTGATTTCTAATAATTTATGTTTACTACAATGGTGGCATCACTATATATATCTTAAACTAAATTTTGACATTAAATTAATTAAATTTAGCATTCTTATTGCCTGAAGTAATCTGACAGTTAAAATTTATCTTTATTCTTGATAGTAATTTTGATAATCCTGTTATAAAAATCAAGTAATAACAGCAATAGTTTCTAAGAAGTTATAACCTGTATTCACCAACAAAGTAATTTATTGTTAAAACAAATTCAATGTTTTCAGTCATAGGTGATTTTCATCAAGCATTTATTGAATGATAAATTCAAAAAAAAGCATTCTAATTACTGCATATGCACATGTGACATAAGTTTATAAAATTTTAAACAATCAAACATACATATAAAAATAAGATAAGTTATATAAATGAATATTTATATATACATAATAAATTACACTCAGTTGCAGGTTAATTCAATTTTTAACATTATCATAAATTTTAATTACCATTAATTATAATTACATACATAATTATTAACTGTAATTATCCAATCAGTTATTATTAATTTAATATTTCTATTTATTAGACATGGAATTTACATTTTTCATGTTTACTTTCCTGTCCTCACTTAAATATTTGCAAGTCTTTTCTATATTTAGCCAAGTGTAAATCATTAATCTTTCTAATGATCTTAACTTAATTCCACATTGCTACATATTGATGTATATCAGTACGATGCAAGAAAAACAATCTATGTTACAGCATTCAAAATTCGCCATACAGCAAGAGTGGCAATGTTATACCACGAAGCTAAGATCATTAAGAAAATTAGTCCTTCCTATCTGACTAAACGTGGAAGTTTTAGGAATATTTAAGCGAGATCAGAAAACAAACTGTACTAACATTGGAGAGGCATATTCTATGTGAAAGGCATTAAACTAATCTTTTATTTATTAGTTATATCACGTTTAAATATATGTACAAAATTGAATTAACTTGTGATTGATTATATTTATTTATTACTGTATTTTTAAATGGAAGTGTATATATTAATACTCAAGTTTTACAAAAATATCCTACATAATATCAAAACTTTCCTTACATAATCTGTAATCACTTTTGATTATTTGTGATGTGTATGATATAAATCAAATTGTGATTATCAAATGTAAATCTAAATTTCTTTGGGATGATCCAAAAGTCAGTAAACGTTTTAAAAAATCAATATTTCAGTGAATATTTGATGTATGGCAACAAGATTATTATAAAAATGCATAGAGTCATGGGTTTTTTCCCAGAAAGATATCAAAATTAGTTTGTTATGTTTACCAGGTGGCACTTTACCACAAATAGTAACATACAGGTGTCTTCAGAAATGCTTTCCATAATGACATTACTTGTCTTCTGACTGTGTTTGACAATGAAGGCCTTCACATTGAACATTTGGAATGGTGCATTTCTTTGTGTTCTTATGGGTTAAAGTTGTACCCGGTGGACATAATTGGAACTAATTTTTAAACCTTTCTGGAAAAACCCTCTGACTTTATGCATTTCCATGCTAATCTTGTTGCCATATGTCAAAAATTTGCTGAATTTTTTAAAAATGTTTACTGACTTTTGGATCACACTGTATTTAACCTAATTTTAATTAATAATTAAGATCAAAATCTTAAAAGTATATGATAAGAATTTATTGCCATCCTGATCATTCTATAGAGAATATGGATGTCCATAGTTAGGGTGACCATCCATCCCCGATTTGCACGGACAATCCCTGTTTTTCATCACCTATCAACAGCAAAGAAGTGTTCCCAGTTTTATTCCCCAGATGGAGTCTTGTATCTCCATTTGTCCTCTTCTTTGTGGTTACTGTAATATTGTCACTGTCACAGTTTTTTCACCAGAGGATATGTCCAATATCTTCGGTGTTTCCAGGTAATATTTTAAATGAAGTAACCAATTTTTTGAGCAAATACCAAAAAAGGAGTCAAATTTTAAAACAAAAAATGAGCAATTATTTATTGTGACATTGTCACAATGCAGGGCTTCAATTTTTTGTCACAGTGTTTTCAATTTTTAGTAGTGTCTTGCCCCTGTACAACATACTTTTCCTGTTAGCAATAGAGTTGTACCAGTCATCTATTTAACTCCTTTTCAAGGGAAAATTTTCTATTTAAATAAAAAGTTTGTATATAGTTAATTGGGACCTCCTACCTATAAGCTTTTAATATCTGGTCTCAATTTTCATCTATCTAACTTTGTTTTCATGATTAAGGAAGAACAGACAGACAGAGATGGATGGACAATAGTGGGAATTTCTAGGTCAAACAATTTTTTCAATTTGTAGCCCAACGAAGTGGCGATTGACAAATGTTCCTCTGGATTTGTTTAAAAAAATCTGGTCCCCTATCCTATGGTACAGTTAAACGAGAATGATGTCATCGTTATTCTTATTTCTTTAGACTTTTCGACCAACTTGTTTATAACTAAATGGCTGTTTCTAAAATCAAAGATATGAATGTTGCTAGTGCAGCCTTATCTGAAATATTTTTCTTAGATTGCTTTGGGTGGACAGTTATTTCTATCATTTTACCTTTTAATTCACAATTTAAACACTCAAGTAGATTCAGAAACATCAGTATCATTGGGTGCCATTTTCTTAATGAAGTAAACTAACTCTTTCCTTTGTGAACTTTGTTAGAGTTTTGTTCGAAATGTCATCACCACAGAGCATGCGCACTGAGCGAGACTACTACTTTTTGACCGATTCGTTAGTAATGCATTTAACTCATTCGACTTTACGAACACACTCCTAGTTAGTATGGTTGTGTAGAAAGTCTGAATTTATCATTTCCAGACGTAGTAATTAATGTGTGTCTAGAAATTCAACTAGAATAGCTATATATTTGAATCTACTCTAGATTAATTTTTTCTAGAATTTTATTTAATTAATTAAATAGACGATAATCATAAATTGATTTTCAATTTCTTTAATTAAAGTCAAAATTGATTTCTAATAATTTATGTTTACTACAATGGTGGCATCACTATATATATCTTAAACTAAATTTTGACATTAAATTAATTAAATTTAGCATTCTTATTGCCTGAAGTAATCTGACAGTTAAAATTTATCTTTATTCTTGATAGTAATTTTGATAATCCTGTTATAAAAATCAAGTAATAACAGCAATAGTTTCTAAGAAGTTATAACCTGTATTCACCAACAAAGTAATTTATTGTTAAAACAAATTCAATGTTTTCAGTCATAGGTGATTTTCATCAAGCATTTATTGAATGATAAATTCAAAAAAAAGCATTCTAATTACTGCATATGCACATGTGACATAAGTTTATAAAATTTTAAACAATCAAACATACATATAAAAATAAGATAAGTTATATAAATGAATATTTATATAAACATAATAAATTACACTCAGTTGCAGGTTAATTCAATTTTTAACATTATCATAAATTTTAATTACCATTAATTATAATTACATACATAATTATTAACCGTAATTATCCAATCAGTTATTATTAATTTAATATTTCTATTTATTAGACATGGAATTTACATTTTTCATGTTTACTTTCCTGTCCTCGCTTAAATATTTGCAAGTCTTTTCTATATTTAGCCAAGTGTAAATCATTAATCTTTCTAATGATCTTAACTTCATTCAATATATCTACGTATTGGTGTATATCAGTAAGATGCTAGAAATACAATCTACGTTACAGCTACAAAATTAAATTAATTTATGATTGATTATATTTATTTATTACTGTATTTTTAAATGAAAGTTGTTACACACACAGCATTTTGTAGTTATAATGTTTACGCATTATTTATTACATTACTTTATATAAAAAATTAAGATAGTGTGACCGCAGGGTCGGCACCTCTTTGGCGCCCTGTCAGGATGACACCACTGTGTCCCTTAACGGACACAGAAAAAAGTTATTGGCCGTTTATTTTGTTACGCGAACGGTCGCGTTTGTGGACTTTTAGTTCCGGGATGGAGGCGTAACGAGAGAATCAGATGGAGTACACTCTACATAATCTATACATAATGCCCGTTTATTGTGCATACTATATACAATCGGTTCAATGAACATATCTATTTTTGCCCGGTTACCCTTATTCCTGAGAGAGAGGGCTCACATGAATTTCGTGCGAGGATAAATACCTTGGTTTGAATCGTCGATTAGTCTTGGGTTTGAATCGTCGATTAGTGACTTCACAAAGTTCTTTCGAACGTTGAAACGCTTTTCCCAGTTGCACAAAGTTCTTTCCAACGTTGTTGGGCGTAGTCCTTCCGAACAGCGGCGATTAGATGAGTTCCGGGTAGCAGCTAATCCGTTCACGTAAATTGCACAGTGCACCAATTTCCAGAGACTGACTCTTACGTATCGACCCCTCCTTTTTATAAAGGGGGTCTCGTTGAGTTTTTTCCACTGCCTTATTAAAATTGTTTTTTTCATCCTTGACCAATAGTCTTTTTCGAGATTTCGGGTGACACATTCGATGTATCATACTTGACAAGGAACTAAGTTCGTGGGAAAAGATTTTTATGTTCGTTTTTTATATCGGTTTGAAATTTATTTCTTTACACTTTTCCTCCCTCAACAAAAATTTGTTTAACCATTTATTCCCTAAATTCGACTCTCACAATATAGAACATTCAATTTTTAAAAATTTATATGAAAACATGCATTTAGAATATTTTTAAAAATTTCTTTTTTTTATAATGCTGTTTGTTAAAATATCAAAGAAATTACTACAAAGTCAATTCACATTTCATCACATCACTTCACCAATATGTATTTTTAGATACAGAATAGGATTAATGAAATATAATTGAGTGAAAAACCAGATATATTGAACAGATATATAGTAACTGTTTAAAAAATGAATAAATATAGAAAATGAAAATAAGTATCTTTCATAGAAAATATGCTTTTACAAGTAAATTATTCATTAGTAAGTTATCATAACTAAATTGCTAATATTAAGAGTTAAAAAAAATATTTTTTGCTATTTTTTTAAATTGTGGTTTCAATTTTATTACATTTAACAGGTTAAATGTTAAACTAATAGTGTTATATGCTATAAATGCAATAATGTTATTGTAACCTTTTGCATTTATATTTTGGGAAAATGCTCTAGAAAAGCTATTCTATCAGAAGACAGTTAATTTTTTTTAAAGAGATTCATTACAATAACACTGTAATTATTTATGAATCTCTTGGTTAATTTGTTGAAAACATTCAGAATATTAAAATTATGTATTTCTTGAACTGTATTTGTTATTGTTTTTTTTAACTAGAAAGAAGATATAATTTATTTAAAAAATAGTTTTAATACCAGTATTCAATAGAAAAGTTAGTTTGAAAAGTTTTTGATTTTTAATGTTTATTCTGACAATGTAGAAACAGTTATCTCTGGTGATAGGAATATCACCAGAGATTATTTTTGAAACCAAAACTTGTGGTATTATGCAGGATTTGTATTGCTGATAGTTTTTTTTTTTTACTGAAAATGTGTATAGGTGAACTAAAGAATTTGACAACGTTCATTAAAAATAACTCATTGACTAAAGTTAGTGTACTGCGCACTCCAGAGAGAGCTGGATTGATTCGTGCTCGCATGTTTGGAGCTCGTCATGCCACTGGAGAGGTAATTCAGATTTTAAATATTTAGCATAGTAGTTTCAAAAGGAAAATAACTTTTAAAACTTATAGTTTTTAATATAACATTAGTAAAATTATTAGTAAAGAGCTGTATAAAGATGTGCACAAATCTTTACAAATTTTTCTATTTATTGTTATAAAAGAATTATTGCTTACATTGTTAAGTTAATTCTTCAGTATTTGTCCCACAAAGATGTTCTTTGTGATCTAGAGCAATAGTTTGTAACTCCTTTATGTGTCAACAACTCCTTTGTGTTTACAATGTCAACTCCGGGGTGGAGTTGTCGACAAGGTAGATGTAAGAGGTCATTTAGTTCTTGAAGCATCGACGATACACAGATTAGGAAGAGCAGTTTTTGAAACGAAAGGTTGGAGAAGCACGGTTTTCTTGAAGAATGGCCGGAGAAGTGCAGTATGAGAAGAATGGTTGGAGAAGAACACTATGAACTTGAGATGTGGGTTTATATAAATTTTAACCACAGTCTGAACAATTTAATTGGTCCCTAATCCCGCTTATTCCTCTCTGATTGGTCCCTTCTTTGTCTCCAGATAGAATGAGACCCAATCGGGCATGGGAAAGGTCAAATCTTGATATTAACCTGACACCTCATCTCAATCTCGGACAATGGGATGTTTAAACAAACCTTGGAATTTTTGCTTGTATTTCTATATGTTTTGTTTTTTCACTCGTGAAAAATTTTTATAAGAAGTCTTGCAATAATTATTTATTGATTGAAATATTTTATAGTATTTTGAGTTCATTGTAATTTCATCCTATTTACAAGCATCCGAGCCAAAGTTTGTTTCCCGGTTCGACGTGTGAACTCAAGTAGTCTGCACTTACATCTATTACTTTTCCCTTTGCATTTGATTATCTAACAAAATTACTTTCTGAAGTGGAAAGCTTCTAAGTAAAATTTAGTGAGAGATTCATCTCTCATCTGGTACCTCACAGATATATGGGCAACGACTTTAGCAGTATGATATTGTTTGAGTTTAAAAATGAAAATAAGTTGTATTTATTTGCTTATAGATTTGGAAATGTAACAAATCTTTGAGCTTCTGTTCTGAATACTTGTATTTCAGACTTTGTTATTCCTAGACAGTCATTGTGAAGTGAATGTCGGCTGGATCGAACCTCTTCTGGAACGTATTAAAACAAATAGAACTACAGTTGTCTGCCCTGTTATTGACATCATTAATGCAGATACTTTTCAATATAGTGGTTCTCCAATTGTTCGCGGTGGCTTTAATTGGGGTCTTCATTTTAAATGGGACTCTGTACCTTCGAGTCTGCTTAAAATGGATATTGATTTTATTAAACCTATCAAGTAAGCAATCGTCTTAAATTCTCAAGCATTGTAAAATTTTAAATTAATTATAGAATTTCATGATATACTTAGATCGCCTACAATGGCAGGAGGATTGTTTGCTATAGATAGGAAATATTTCCATAATTTAGGAGAATATGACGAAGGAATGGACATTTGGGGAGGTGAAAATCTCGAAATTTCCTTTAGGGTAAGTGAATTATTTATTATCTTATTTTATTGAAACAGAAAATGTTATTTTTTATCTATATTTAGATTTGGATGTGTGGTGGAAGATTAGAAATTGTTCCTTGTTCGCGTGTTGGACATGTCTTCCGTAGAAGAAGGCCTTACGGTTCTCCTACCGGTGAAGACACCATGATGCGTAATTCATTACGTGTTGCTCACGTTTGGATGGATGAGTATAAAGTAAACTTAAGCTTTAATTGATGTTAACAAAAATTAAAATCATATGTTTTAATATAAAATAAAAATTTTAAAACTAGAAATATTACTTTCAAACAAGACCAGATGCAATGAATAGAGAATATGGAGATATTTCTGAAAGGATGAAGCTTCGGAAAAAATTAAATTGTAGAAATTTCGACTGGTATATGAAAAATATTTATCCCGATTTACCACCTCCTTTACCAAAATCAGAGAAATCTAAATTAAAGAAGTGGGAACTTTCAAAACAAAATAAACAAGTTCAAGCATCTTATAGGAGAATTATGCCTAAAGTTAAGGCTGTGTATCAGGTAAATTAATATCAGCTTATTAGAAATCAAACTCTTCAGTATGTGTTTTAAATACTTTTAATTAAAGTGTAAAATAATTTTAAAATTTTAGATTCAGTTGCAGAATACTGATTTATGTGTAGAATCAGAAGATTATGTGACAACAAAAGGGTCTCTTTTAATTCTTCAGAAATGTTTGCAAATAAAGAGACAGGTAATATTAATTATTTATTTATTAACATATCTAAGACAATCTTTTGAATAAAAATCCTGGTACAAAAAGAATAATAAATCATTAATATTACACGATCAGATATAGTATAAAAATAATTTAAAGAAAGAATATTTGAAAAAAAACAAACAAATAATCTAAATTTTTACTAGTAGTAATGCTTTAAAACAGTGTTTTTCAACCTTCTTGAATAAGCGACCCCTTTACAAGTTAAAAAATTCTGGCAACCTTCCAGAGCCATATTAAAACAACGTATTTAAGTTCCTTTCTGTTGAGACCTAAGTATTGATTAAAAAGCCAATTGTACTGTAAAATAAACAGGCACAGCCTTCTTACTGAGATTGTAATTTTTTTTTATTGTAGTGTAGGACCTACAAACACTTGTTTTTTTCTTTTACCCGCGACCCCTCATGTAAGGCTTTGCGACTCCCTGAGGGTTGCAACCCACAGGTTGAAAAACACTGCTTTAAAACATCTATTGTAGAAATTATTGTAGAAATTATTGTAGAAACTGCCTATTGAATTAATAAGATGATGATAATTCATCATGAAAAAATTTCAAGATTTTCATCTCTTTACATGCCTTTTCCTTTATCATATTCTTATAATTATGGAAATATTTCTGGTCGATGGCAAACAAATTATTCTGCCACTGTAGATAATTTCTTATTCAGCAGATTAATATAGAGATAGACAGTAAAACGTACAATAAAGTAATAAAAAATATGTCCAATAGTTTTACAATGAAATGGAAAATTCAACAGGCATATAGAAATTCACCTACCAGGCTGTCTCCTACTTTTAGTGGTGCTAAATTCATCTTTTGATGGAGTTCTTTTACATATCCCCAGCTTTTTGGCAATTAAATCAAAGTACAGGTATTCCTTGTACAACACAGTTTTGTTATAACAACATTCAAGAATTTAGGAAATACTTTGTACAGAATTTCACAATTTTTAAGTGCAAACTCCATTTTTTATTTCCAAGTAAACATGTATGTTGTCTGAAATTTGCCCATGGATTTTAGAATATTAAAACAAATGGATATTAAATTAAAACAAATGAAGATGTTGCTGATATTTCTGATCAAGATCAACAAGAAAGCTCAGAAGATGACGATAGTTTGTAAAAAGTTGTCTTTGTTCAACTAAAATTAATATTAACGTGTAATATGGTACTTTTAAATGTGATTGTTAGTTAATTATTGATTGCTTTAATAAACATATTTCTCTTAGTACAAAGAATAGTATATGTTAACTTTTGGAACCTAACCCTACATTTTGCACTAGTCTTTTGTTTTGTGTGGCACAGATTTGCATAACACTACACTTTTTCAGAACGTAACTACTGTGTTATACAATGGATACCTGCACAATTTAACTGTAAAAGCATAGTAAGTTCAATAATTATAAACACAGCTTGCTTACTTTTCCAGCAGACAGTTATATGCATTACAAATGCTTGGCTTTTTGAAAAGCCTGCTTCAGGTTGTTCTCTTGTATGAACTTCATTGAAGTTTTGAGTCTCGAAATTTTAAACATTTTTTTTAAAAAACGCTTTGAAAATTCTTATATGTAGTGATATTTTTAACAGGAAAGTATAATGCACGTGCAGACTTTTATCCAGAAACATAAATGAGAAAATTAAGTTATTTGTAACACATACAACTCTGCTGGAGAAGTAAGCAATCATTATAATTACATTTTTACAGTTTGGATAAATCAGTTTCATAATAAATACTTCTTGAAGGTGGTAACATAAATGTAGGAGTTCTTCATCAGATTTATTCTTCAAAGATTTTAGATTGTAAAGGAAGCCAAACTTTGCTTCATACCTTTTTAACTCTGCAAACTTTGTATTAGTACTTTGCAAATGATCACCATATAAAAGTCTGTTACTAAAATGTCTTCTGCATTGGAAGTTATATGGTTAATATTTCATACTCAACAAAGTTGGTTTTCTTCCTGTGGCAAAGTTGCTTAAACTTTTTTAGAATCTTTAGCTCATCAGTATTTTTATTTGCTGTGATTTTTGCAAAGACCAGTCTGTTTTTCTGTACTCTGCTAGCAAAGAGAGTGTGTGTGTTTGGAATGACTGATAATAGAGTACAGATTGATGTTTATCCTTTGCCATAGCATGATTTTTAAGTTGATCCTTACTAACAAATTATACCGTACAATAATTGAAATCATAAACTTGGATGGCAATATTTCATTATGTAACGAGACAGACTCACTTGCAATTTTGGAGTAGCTGCTTGTGTCCGAAAGTTCTTTGAGACACACTGCAACTTCTTTCAACTTTTTCTCTTGGTACATTCACTTTTGAAAACCTTGACAATGTGCCGTGAATAAACATTACAGTTTTATTTTTATCGTTTTAAGCTATAAAAATTTCACATTACAAACTCATAGAAACAACTGAGTTGTAGAATACTCAACTGTTTTATATCTGCTTTATAATAAATTCTGATAAATTTGCAGGAATATTTCTGACATACATCAATAACATATTATATTAAAGTTATAAGGCTATTATAATATAGAAAAATAAGAAAAAGAAATTGGAACAGTAGCAAAATATTTCTCTATTATTGAAATTTGCAATGAAAGTTTCTTGTCTTCCTAAAATAGCTTTGGTATGAAACAAAGAAGCGTGATCTGAGGCTAGCAGAATTATTGTGTCTCGATGCAAGAGAGAAATATCCTCGTCTGGCAAAATGTCATGAAACGGGAGGATCACAAGAGTGGAAGATTTCAAATAAAGTAAGAGACTTATTGTATATTATTTAAAAATTTTATATTAACATCATTCTTTCAAATATTAACTATGTGTATGTCACTTATATTTTATCAGGAGGATATATTAATTTATAATGCAGCAGCTGGACTGTGCCTGGGTGTTAATTCACCCGTTTCTGGTCAGCACATTACCATGGAGATGTGTAATTCAAAACAGGCAAGGAAATGGAATTTAATAATGAAAGATGTTGAAAAATAAAATAAAATGTATTATTTTGTTAAATTTTTTTAAAAATATATTTTGCTACATGAATATTTGAAAGAGAGCATACTACAATGTTTAAATTGTAAGGGAATGTGATCATTGTTTATTTAATTGAAATGAAAAGTTTTTTTATATTATTAAACGGTCGTGCAGTGATTTCAATGTAGACAATTAACCAAATCCAGTATTATGTGAAATCTGCCTTAAGCAATAACTTAAAAACTGCATTATCACATAAATCTTCCATTATTATGGTATAATTGAGCTATATATATGTATAAATTTACTGAAAATTCTTTTAAAAAAAATTGTACATAAGATATATTAACTCGTGTAATTCTGTTCTGACATACAATACCATTATAGTCTTAGATGATCTATATTTAGCCTTCCAACACTTTCATCAGTGCTCTGCAATTATACACCAATAAATATTAAACCGTTGTTCATAAAGAGAATTTGTTGAATAATTTACAAGAAGAGACGAGTAAATGACTATTGCGCTTCGATTCTGTTACGAGGTTGGAAACGTCGACACGTAACGAGGAGCTCGTGTTCTTTTATCGAAATCTCCCATCAGAATTTCATGTAAATTTGTAATTGAGTGTGAAATATCGTTTACTATTGTATTGCTTTTTATATGTTAAATTATTCATTTTTTTGTTATATGAAAGTCAAATATGTAGATTTGAACATTATAAGAACCGACTTTTGTTAATAAATGTAGAAAAAGCTAATTATTTTTCTATCATTGAATTAAAAACATTGTTTTGTAATACATAGATGCATGTAAAAGAACTTTATACAATTGCAAAAGATCTAGACAATGTTTTAAAAGGATCTGGACTTTTTCATGTTTTGGGTGTTCCGATCAAGTTCATGCATGTTACCGATTGATAGAATTGACCATTTAGACCATATAGAAATTATTAAATTGCCTATAAATCCAATTCTTTAATAATTATAAATTACTATACTGAGATTTAGAATAATTACAAGATTTTTAAAGTTGGAAATGTACTGTATACCTGGTATAATGTAGCTTGATACAGCATGAAATTGCGTATGTGGTCAAGAGAAGGTTGGATGGCCGAGTTGGTGAGATGTTGCCCTACTGATCTAGGGATTTAAGAACAATCTTGATTGGCCGAAAAATCCCGGGAATTTTTTGGGTGGGTCCGACTCAGTTATTTTCAGTCCTCTTCCTTGCCACTTGGCTGCCCCACTATGGATCTAGCCGAACCCAAGATGGGCTTAATTATTTTATTCATATAAAAAGATTGAACAAAGTATTTACTTGAAAATGTGCTTTATTGAATGACTTAAACACAAATAAATAAATCCAAAATATGAATTCTTCAGAGCCTCAAGATCGTAAATTCTTTTTAAAATAAAAAAGGCATTGAATATTAAAAGTATTTTAGTATATTTTTAGAATTTAAATTCACTCCACTAGTTGATTTATATATATGTATATAGATTTAGTATTAGTTGAAATAATGTAATTTGTATTCCTAATTGTAAACAATTATGGCAAAAAGTTTGAAAGGAAGAATTCCTAAACAGGAATTTTAAATGAGCTTTCTTTAGATGCTTTCATGCATTCATCTATTTTATTTCAAGTGTCTTTTTTAAACGCTTAAAATTCATGTTTATCTATGTGAAAAGTAGACAGCTGTTTATATATCTTTCATAGCTTAATTACACCTGTGTTTAGACACTTCACATTTAATTAGATCTATGCTGATATATATTTCATGTGTAATTGATCCATCCTTTCTAAGTTTTATTAAATCCATACACATGTTTACAGTATACGAGGGCAGTTTTATTTGCAGTGGCATCATTGTTGTAACATTAATTCTAGAATAAAATAAAAGACGCGATGATCACAGTCTATTTTGTAGGCAACCCATTACGAAACCCCTGGAAGGTGATCAAACACTGTCAGCAGCTCCATTTTAGCCAGTATCTGGAGAGACCACTCTAAGGCAGAAAATTTGCTGCTCACCTATGAAGTTCTAGAACAGTGGTTCTCAAATTCTTGTGGGATTTCTTGAGCGACGGTCTTTTTATAATTTTTTTAGATGTCTCGCGGACCCTTTAAAATTAACTACAATTAACATATAGGCTACTGTTACCAAAACATTTTTTGACACAATTATTTACAATTAACTGGGCACTTGCCTCAATTGAACAGTTCTGTGACTTATTTAATAATTAATAAATTTATTTTGTTCCCAAAATTATTTATTTTTATTTAATACTTATTATGAAATAAAAAACACTATATAGAGGCGAAAATACCTTAAGCCCGGCTCTGATATAAAGTATACACATAGTGTAGCAATAATGTTACAAAAATTAGTTACGTTATTACTACTATAAACAAACAAACTGTAGTTACCATTTTTTATACTCATACGAGTGTCAGAAATAGTAGATATGAAACTGTGCTTCGGTACACAGTGGTGCCTCGTACTTCGAATTTAATTCGTTTAATGAGGCCATTCGATCTCTGAATTGTTCGAAGTCCGAATCAATTTTCTCCATTAGAAATAATGTAGACTTATAAGAGCACTCGTCAAGTGATCGATTCTTCGTAGCAATATCAGGATGATCGCACATTCCACAAACACTACACGTAATGTTTGCCCACACAAAATAATAATAACGTGATGTCTACGTAGCAAAACATAATTTCTGTTGTAGATTCAGTAGAGAACGTTGGATAATAATACAAGTCTAGTGCAAGAGCGCTAGATCTAATGTTTTCTTTTTATTGAAAGACATATAAAAAATTATGAAATCGAACTCTAAGGTTATATGCATTTTATTATAAGAATGAGAAAGCTTTTATTTAAACCCAAAACCAGGTTTATGGATAAAATGACACTTAATAAAACATTAAGCACCTTCCATCGCTGAGAAATGTTTATTTAATAAAATAAACATTTCTCAGCGATGGAAGGTGTTTTAAAAACGCTGAGTTTGATATTTAGTTAAATAAATGACAAGGAACAAGGTAATTTGGAATCTTCATCAACAACTGCTTTAAAATGCTGCAATTCTACCCTTCCTTCAGGAAACTAATAGTAAAAATGCAGAATAATGCAATGGCTTATATTATAAATTAGGTGAAAACACTTTATTTTACCACCATTTTTCACGTTAATGACAATCGACACGATATTTTCATGAAAAATATTTATTTTATTTAAAAAATATACAAAAGAAAAGATTAAAAGTTGATAAAAATAGAGAACAGTTCGCCAGCAAAACGTAGTAAAATACTTCACGATAAGCGTTACATAGTCCACGTATTGAAGAGAATTTAGATAAAAATTTAGCTTTCGGCTCGTCTAAAAAAATATAAAATGTCATATAAAATCAAAAAAATTTAGGTTATTAATCTGGTGACTAAATTTAACACCAAGTTTACGTATCTTGCGGTTAGGAAGAGTTTTTCAAACACAAAAAACGTCAATTCGAAGTAGATGATCTGTACCAGCAACCAAATGACAGTTAGTGGGTCAGAGAGATCATCTAAATCTGGTGCATAAAAGAAAGTATCCCTGAAAAAAAAGTAAAAAAAAGAAAATTCAGAAAGATGTAAAGATCATATTCAACACATAGCCTACTTACATGAGCATATAGATCTGCGTGGATACAGAAAAGGAAGCAACAAACATAATTACTATATAAAAATATAAGATGGCTGCTACGATTAATGGAAATTCACCGATATCGATTAATCTGTTGAATTGAGGAACGTAGAACAGTAGCATCGCCAAGGCAGACACCTGTAAAAATTTGCATATTGACAAGCTTCCTTGTGAAAGTTGTTAGAGTACCAATAATCTTGTTTGCTGAAGAGAATGAAGTGACGCGTTACGACGTTTCTTGTGTATTAAAACACGCGTTACGCGCAACCCCCTCCACCATGCTTTCCAATAACGCGAGCCCACTAATAGCTGAATGGATAAAGCATCTGAAATGGTGGTGGTATCGCACCCGACTTACAGGAAAGCCACGTTTAAAGAAGGCCAGTTTCCTATAGAAAGTCTTCACAGAAGACTTGGACACGCAACGCAAACACGGGTGATGCCAAGGGGACTTGGCATCACCCGTGTTTGCTTAGATATTCAATGTAACAAACTTAAGGTTGACGTAAAGTAAAATTCTTACCTTATACGGTTGTATACCGATTAGGAAACTAAAGAAGTATATCCCTATATTAATTATACGGTTAGAAATTTCTCTTTCCAAGTCCATTTTCACTACGAACGAAAATTCGTGATGGAAGAGGAACAATTGCATAGTGAATTTATAGTGTGACGTTTAACACCACTTTGCATATCCATAAATGCAATGTGTAAAACTCCTAACTACATGGATTTGACGTTACTTTACTCTTTCCCATTGTAAAAAAGTATAAGAATGGTGTCAGAACGGCGTAAAACTGTGCACTATTCTTCTATGCACTTGAGAATACCACGAGTAAACGAGGGTGACGTCATCGTCATCGAAACTTTCGCTGCACATTTTGAACGATTCCTTACAACAAAATGACTTCCTAAAACTGATCAGGTGAATATTGTTGGAGAATGTTTAGTATTAAACGGCCATTTTGCTGTAAAAGAATCGTTCAAAATATCTAGAGAATGTATCAGTAACAATGAGGTCATTCTCGTGTCGTTTAATTCGTTCGCATACTCTGAGTAAAATAACCGAAAAAAAGGGTTCAATTAAGATTGTTTTGGGTACTAAATTAATAAGTTGTTTGATAAATATCAATGACGATGGCCGTTAGTGGATCCATTGCTCATTAATTCCCGTTTGATTACCGATCCTTGGGGGAATCCTACCTGTTAGAATTACCCAAGACCACTGCTATAGATCCTGATGACTCTCCCTACTGTTATGAATACAGTGGGTGTATTGCTTGGTAAAGCAACCTTAATTTAGCTGGGTAAACACAGTGAAACGGACTACATCATTGGCTCGCTCATCCATTAAAGCCGCATTATCAGGCAATGGGCCCAATGTCTTTTCTGTCCTTCTAAGGGGTCCTTCAGACTAGTCTAATTGTTTTAGCGCTTCGGCAAAGCTAGTCGCGAGCATCAGTGACGAGAACAGTAGATATTTCTCGTGGGAATATGAGCAGGAATAGGATTTTCGGGCAGGAACGGGAATGGCACTGATGATAATACTCAAATACTCCCACAATCAGAAATCACATTGAAAGTTATTTTTCATTGTTGTTTGTTATCTCTACTCGTTGTCATTTGTAAGCCAACAACACCTAGTAAAGATTTTTGGAACTAACGTTTTCCCCTGTTGACCAAAACTCCCCCTCTGACAATACTTACCGCTCAAAATAGTGTAAACATTGGTAATTTCGGGGTGCAGGGCTGCAGTTTTTAATTTATTTCATTTAAAATATATGCCCTCCGCCTCAAATTAATAGTGGCTTGCTCCTGTACATCATACTTTTCCTGTTATCAATTGAGTCCTCTATCTAACTCCTTTTAGGGGAAAAATTTCGAATTGAAATAACGTGACTTTCGGTTTGTATGAGAAGTTATTATATGGTTAATCGGAGCTTTCTGCCCCTAATCTTTCCACATCTGGTCTCGTCTTTCATCTATCCCACTCTATCCTCGAAATTAAGGAAGGACAGACAGACAGACAACATTTAAGCATTTATAGGTTTACAATTTTTTCAAATTGCAGCCATGTAGATAGGCTAAAGGATCCTCTCATAAAATTAACAGTTTATTATCAAGAAATTGCCCATGGTATCACGAAATAACCATCTGTACGTAACATAAAAAATTAAGATATAGAAGAAAACACTCTTAAGATATTGCCTCACCTCTCACTTTTCACAAATTTCCAAAAAGTTTTCTATTAATTCCAGCGTCAAATGTGCTCTAGGAAAGAAACTTGAATGCTGCTGGCCTAGTAATTTACAAGCCAAGAAAGGGGCTAAACTTTACTTAAAGGGGCACACGCATTACTTAATTTAACATTGCTGGATTAGAGATGAAATTAGAAAACAATATGTTACCGTTACACATTAGCAACTCTATCATAACAACACTAAAATAATAATATGGATGCAGCACGTGTGAAAGCCAATTCAACTCCTAGTATCACAATGATCAGCGCCATTTTTTACAACTGCTCAAACTGTCCGAAATTCTGCTGGGTAATTCCATACCACCTGCTGCACCCCACAAATTTTCTTCAAACTCCACAGTATGATAGTGTAGTTTGAATTGTTATATTGCTATTCCATTGTGAATCTCATAAATTGTTAAATTCAATCATCTATTATGAAAAGCCTTGTGTCATTTCATAATGGGTGATTGAATTTATGATTTTTCAAGGAATGTCTATGTTACAAGCAATTAGCAATTAAAAACATTTGCTATACCATAAAAACGTTGAAATTCATCATGGTAAACGCCTGTTATATCAATAACAAATATTTCTTCTGTGCCAAGGTATGGAATGATTTCTGAAACGATTGAGTAATTCTGAACGATTAAACAGCAAAAAAAGGTGCTTATTGTTAATTAAAGAAGCACGTCTGTTTAGCTTTTCATCCTGTCCTTAAAAAGTTCTAAATCAGGGAGTCAAATAAAATGATCCACCAGCTGCTCAGTGATAAAATCATTCAATACTAGTAGTTGGTTGTGAGTTTGCCAACATGATAGCCACATAAGAGTTTCGTGGGGTTTCTTTACGTGTCTAGCACTTAAATATGGAAAATTTTGAATTTGAAACACCTCTCTTGGCAGATCGTCTATATACTGTGTTGCCTAATTCCATTCCATCCATCCCATAAAATAAAAACAATTGAAACCAGAGATAGTCATAAATACTGTAAAACTATCCACATGATACAACAAGAATAGGCGAAATACATGTTTCTCCCTACAATTAACAAGTCCAATTAACTGTTTTACCAGTTATTTTAATACAGTCAAACCTTTGAACAAAATGGACATATTAAAAATGGCCTCCTTTTAGAGTGGCAGCTATTGGAAGTTCGACTGTATTATACTTTTAAACAATATTTTCCGAAATACTCGAAAAATTTCAATGTTAACCATGATTATATTCAAAATTGATTTTATGTGAAATCATCCATTTACTTACTGACATTGAAATTTTCGGCATTGTATGCATTGTTATCAGTTTAACATGTACAATTGTCAATATACTGTTCATAGACTTGTATTATTATCCAACGTTCTCTACTGAATCTACAACAGAAATTATGTTTGGTTACGTAGACATCACGTTACTATTAATTCTTTTGTGTGGGCAAACATTACGTGTAGTGTTTGTGGAATGTGCGATCATCCTGATATTGCTACGAAGAATCGATCTATTGACGAGTGCTCTTATAAGTCTATATTAATTCATTATTTCTAATGGAGAAAATTGATTCGGACTTCAAACAATTCAGAGATCGAATGGCCTCATTAAACGAATTAAATTCGAAGTACGAGGCACCACTGTGTACCGAAGCACAGTTTCATATCTACTATTTCTGACACTCGTATGAGTATAAAAAATGGTAACTACAGTTTGTTTGTTTATAGTAGTAATAACGTAACTAATTTTTGTAACATTATTATGGTGGTGGTATCGCACCCGACTTACAGGAAAGCCACGTTTAAAGAAGGCCAGTTTCCTATAGAAAGTCTTCACAGAAGACTTGGACACGCAACGCAAACNGACCAGAAATATTTCCATAATTATAAGAATATGATAAAGGAAAAGGCATGTAAAGAGATGAAAATCTTGAAATTTTTTCATGATGAATTATCATCATCTTATTAATTCAATAGGCAGTTTCTACAATAATTTCTACAATAGATGTATTAAAGCAGTGTTTTTCAACCCGTGGGTTGCGACCCCCAGCGGGTCGCAAAGCCTTACATGAGGGGTCGCGGGTAAAAAAAAAAACAAGTGTTTGTACACTACAATAAAAAAAACTACAATCTCAGTGAGAAGACTGTGCCTGTTTATTTTACAGTACAATTGGCTTTTTGATCAATATTTAGGCTTCAACAGAAAGAAACTTAAATACATTGTTCTTAAGAGCACTGACATTGTTTTAATATGGCTCTGGGAGGTCACCAGAATTTTTTAACTTGTAAAGGGGTCGCTTATTCAAGAAGGTTGAAAAACACTGTTTTAAAGCATTACTACTAGTGAAAATTTACCTGATACACAGCCTTAACTTTAAGCATAATTCTCCTATAAAATGCTTGAACTTCTTTATTTTGTTTTGAAAGTTCCCAAATGTCCATTCCTTCGTCATATTCTCCTAAATTATGGAAATATTTCCCATCTATAGCAAACAATCCTCCTGCCATTGTAGGCGATCTAAGTATATCATGAAATTCTATAATTAATTTAAAATTTTACAATGCTTGAGAATTTAAGATGATTGCTTACTTGATAGGTTTAATGAAATCTATATCCATTTTAAGCAGACTCGAAGATACAGAGTCCCATTTAAAATGAAGACCCCAATTAAAGCCACCGCGAACAATTGAAGAACCACTATATTGTAAAGTATCTGCATTAATGATGTCAATAACAGGGCAGACAACTGTAATTCTATTTGTTTTAATACGTTCCAGAAGAGGTTCGATCCAGCCGACATTCACTTCACAATGACTGTCTAGGAATAACAAAGTCTGAAATACAAGTATTCAGAACAGAAGCTCAAAGATTTGTTACATTTCCAAATCTATAAGCAAATAAATACAACTTATTTTCATTTTTAAACTCAAACAATATCATACTGCTAAAGTCGTTGCCCATATATCTGTGAGGTACCAGATGAGAGATGAATCTCTCACTAAATTTTACTTAGAAGCTTTCCACTTCAGAAAGTAATTTTGTTAGATAATCAAATGCAAAGGGAAAAATAATAGATGTAAGTGCAGACTACTTGAGTTCACACGTCGAACCGGGAAACAAACTTTGGCTCGGATGCTTGTAAATAGGATGAAATTACAATGAACTCAAAATACTATAAAATATTTCAATCAATAAATAATTATTGCAAGACTTCTTATAAAAATTTTTCACGAGTGAAAAAACAAAACATATAGAAATACAAGCAAAAATTCCAAGGTTTGTTTAAACATCCCATTGTCCGAGATTGAGATGCGGTGTCAGGTTAATATCAAGATTTGACCTTTCCCATGCCCGATTGGGTCTCATTCTATCTGGAGTCAAAGAAGGGACCAATCAGAGAGGAATAAGCGGGATTAGGGACCAATTAAATTGTTCAGACTGTGGTTAAAATTTATATAAACCCACATCTCAAGTTCATAGTGTTCTTCTCCAACCATTCTTCTCACACTGCACTTTTCCAGCCATTCTTCAAGAAAACCGTGCTTCTCCAACCTTTCATCCCAAAAACTGCTCTTCCCAAACTGTGTATCGTCGATGCTTCAAGAACTAAATAACCTCTTACATCTACCTTGTTTAACAACTCCATCCCAGGGTTGGCATTGTAAACACATAAAGGAGTTGTTGACACAAAGGAGTTACGAACTATTGCTCTAGATCACAAAGAACATCTTTGTGGGACAAATAATGAAGAATTAACTTAACAATGTAAGCAACAATTCTTTTATAAGAATAAATAGAAAAATTTGTAAAGATTTGTACACGTCTTTATACAGCTTTTTACTACTAATTGCTGTTATATTAAAAACAATAAGTTTTAAAAGTTATTTTCCTTTTGAAACTACAGTAGAGCTTCGAAAACTCGGCACTCGATAACCCGGCAGTCCGGATAATTCGGCCACACCCTGGCAGGGCGCAAAAACCCCTAGTTAATTTTCATTATAGACAGCTTTATGCCTCAAAGTATTTTTCTGGAGTCTGTCTTATCAGGTAAATTACTGTACACTGTGTATTCATTAATTTTTATTTTCATGTAGTAATGGCTCTGCCTTCATAAAGTACGTACTTTTCCTTTGTTTAAGGATATTTGGGCAGTTTATTCTTTGTTGTATTTTCAAGCAAACAATACATACAAGTATAGTACATTATTTTCTGAGGACTCCACACTTGTACTTATTTTTTTAAACGCCATTCCCGATAACCCGGCATTTTCACAAACTCGGCCACCCTTCGGTCCACATTTTCGAGGCCGAGTTTTCGAGGCTCTACTGTACTATGCTAAATATTTAAAATCATCAATACTGAATTACCTCTCCAGTGGCATGACGAGCTCCAAACATGCGTGCACGAATCAATCCAGCTCTCTCTGGAGTGCGCAGTACTCTAACTTTAGTCAATGAGTTATTTTTAATGAACGTTGTCAAATTCTTTAGTTCACCTATACACATTTTCAGTAAAAAAAAAAAACTATCATCAATACAAATCCTGCATAATACCACAAGTTTTGGTTTCAAAAATAATCTCTGGTGATATTCCTATCACCAGAGATAACTGTTTCTACATTGTCAGAATAAACATTAAAAATCAAAAACTTTTCAAACTAACTTTTCTATTGAATACTGGTATTAAAACTATTTTTTAAATAAATTATATCTTCTTTCTAGTTAAAAAAAAAAACAATAACAAATACAGTTCAAGAAATACATAATTTTAATATTCTGAATGTTTTCAACAAATTAACCAAGAGATTCATAAATAATTACAGTGTTATTGTAATGAATCTCTTTAAAAAAAATTAACTGTCTTCTGATAGAATAGTTTTTCTAGAGCATTTTCCCAAAATATAAATGCAAAAGGTTACAATAACATTATTGCATTTATAGCATATAACACTATTAGTTTAACATTTAACCTGTTAAATGTAATAAAATTGAAACCACAATTTAAAAAAATAGCAAAAAATATTTTTTTTAACTCTTAATATTAGCAATTTAGTTATGATAACTTACTAATGAATAATTTACTTGTAAAAGCATATTTTCTATGAAAGATACTTATTTTCATTTTCTATATTTATTCATTTTTTAAACAGTTACAATATATCTGGTTTTTCACTCAATTATATTTCATTAATCCTATTCTGTATCTAAAAATACATATTGGTGAAGTGATGTGATGAAATGTGAATTGACTTTGTAGTAATTTCTTTGATATTTTAACAAACAGCATTATAAAAAAAAGAAATTTTTAAAAATATTCTAAATGCATGTTTTCATATAAATTTTTAAAAATTGAATGTTCTATATTGTGAGAGTCGAATTTAGGGAATAAATGGTTAAACAAATTTTTGTTGAGGGAGGAAAAGTGTAAAGAAATAAATTTCAAACCGATATAAAAAACGAACATAAAAATCTTTTCCCACGAACTTAGTTCCTTGTCAAGTATGATACATCGAATGTGTCACCCGAAATCTCGAAAAAGACTATTGGTCAAGGATGAAAAAAACAATTTTAATAAGGCAGTGGAAAAAACTCAACGAGACCCCCTTTATAAAAAGGAGGGGTCGATACGTAAGAGTCAGTCTCTGGAAATTGGTGCACTGTGCAATTTACGTGAACGGATTAGCTGCTACCCGGAACTCATCTAATCGCCGCTGTTCGGAAGGACTACGCCCAACAACGTTCGAAAGAACTTTGTGCAACTGGGAAAAGCGTTTCAACGTTCGAAAGAACTTTGTGAAGTCACTAATCGACGATTCAAACCCAAGACTAATCGACGATTCAAACCAAGGTATTTATCCTCGCACGAAATTCATGTGAGCCCTCTCTCTCAGGAATAAGGGTAACCGGGCAAAAATAGATATGTTCATTGAACCGATTGTATATAGTATGCACAATAAACGGGCATTATGTATAGATTATGTAGAGTGTACTCCATCTGATTCTCTCGTTACGCCTCCATCCCGGAACTAAAAGTCCACAAACGCGACCGTTCGCGTAACAAAATAAACGGCCAATAACTTTTCTCTGTGTCCGTTAAGGGACACAGTGGTGTCATCCTGACAGGGCGCCAAAGAGGTGCCGACCCTGCGGTCACAATATCTTAATTTTTTATATAAAGTAATGTAATAAATAATGCGTAAACATTATAACTACAAAATGCTGTGTGTGTAACAACTTCCATTTAAAAATACAGTAATAAATAAATATAATCAATCATAAATTAATTTAATTTTGTAGCTGTAACGTAGATTGTATTTCTAGCATCTTACTGATATACACCAATATGTAGATATATTGAATGAAGTTAAGATCATTAGAAAGATTAATGATTTACACTTGGCTAAATATAGAAAAGACTTGCAAATATTTAAGCGAGGACAGGAAAGTAAACATGAAAAATGTAAATTCCATGTCTAATAAATAGAAATATTAAATTAATAATAACTGATTGGATAATTACGGTTAATAATTATGTATGTAATTATAATTAATGGTAATTAAAATTTATGATAATGTTAAAAATTGAATTAACCTGCAACTGAGTGTAATTTATTATGTTTATATAAATATTCATTTATATAACTTATCTTATTTTTATATGTATGTTTGATTGTTTAAAATTTTATAAACTTATGTCACATGTCTATATGCAGTAATGTTATTATATTTCTGCTTGTACAAAATATAGATACAGTACTATATTAATGCATTTTATTAGTCTACGTAGTGAATATACTAAAACAGATTTACAAACTTCAAAATTTATACATAACTAAATAGATTAATATTCAGATATATTTTATTTTGAAATGTTCATTGAAGGTACAGAATGTATTAACAGATGGAAGATTTATTTCATTGGACTGCCATAACGATCAGTAAATACTAAAAAATATTATTCCTCGGTTAAAAGCAAGATTATATCTCATAAAAAGTTTGGTCAATAAATATTTTCCTCATATTCACTTTAATCTATACTTAAAATATGATTAATGTGCACTTANTTTATATGTATGTTTGATTGTTTAAAATTTTATAAACTTATGTCACATGTCTATATGCAGTAATGTTATTATATTTCTGCTTGTACAAAATATAGTTACAGTACTATATTAATGCATTTTATTAGTCTACGTAGTGAATATACTAAAACAAATTTACAAACTTCAAAATTTATACATAACTAAATAGATTAATATTCAGATATATTTTATTTTGAAATGTTCATTGAAGTACAGAAGGTATTAACAGATGGAAGATTTATTTTGTTGGACTGCCATAACGATCAGTAAATACTAAAAAATATTATTCCTCGGTTAAAAGCAAGATTATGTCTCATAAAAAGTTTGGTCAATAAATATTTTCCTCATATTCACTTTAATCTATACTTAAAATACGATTAATGTGCACTTATGTATAAAATATCATAAAATTTGTAATAAAATAAGAAGTTTCATAATTACGAGTATATTGCAGATGGCCCTGGATTATAGGCAGTTTCAAGATAATTATTAATATTTAATTACTAATAATAAAATCATTGTTAATTGTTGAAAACTTTTTACTGTTAACTGATCTAGAATATTCAAAATTTTACTTTTATGGACTTTTTACACNGTCAATAAATATTTTCCTCATATTCACTTTAATCTATAGTTAAAATACGATTAATGTGCACTTATGTATAAAATATCATAAAATTTGTAATAAAATAAGAAGTTTCATAATTACGAGTATATTGCAGATGGCCAGTTCATCTGGAGATTATAAGCAGGAATGTTTGAAGATAATTATTAATATTTAATTACTAATAATAAAATCATTGTTAATTGTTGAAAACTTTTTACTGTTAAATGATCTAGAAGATTCTAAATTTTACTTTTATGGACTTTTTCCACCCTTGGGCGTTAAGAAGGTTTTTTTTTTTAAATCCATGAATGGCTCAAGCACACGGCCAGTTGATGAGAAATGGGGCCCGATTAATCCGGGACAGATCTTTTTCTGGAAATTCCTGTAGTGTTTCAAACCGCTCGGAATCACTCCCGAATCCCCATAGTGATAAGTCCGATTCCTCGGCCAGTCGGCTGGTATTCTTACTTTCATTATTTTTGTAACAGAATGTAACATAGCATAATATGATATGATATTATCTTAAATTTAATATTAATTTTTACTTTTAAATCCAGTGACTGAAGTCTTCCAAGCAGACTCGCAGGTACGATTTAGATTGGATTTGGTTAAATAAGGAAATTCAAATTATGGGAGATGCGTGAAGTGAAAAGCCTTCCAAGAAGACTTTCTATAGGAAACTAGGACATATTAGACCCATGAAAAACCAACAGTCTTTTCACTATTTATATTAAAATATTGTCTAAGTTAAGCTGTTTTCGAAGAGAAAAATCCAAGATCTGAAGAAGCTCTCAGATTTACCAATCATTTTAATACAGTACATTATATCAATAGATCTACATAAAACAATACTCGATAGGAATATCAATCCATAATTACTCAATTGTCAATTGCATCAACTTAATGACATCTATTCTTTGATAAAGAATATATTATTTATAAATTAATATTTTTCGGTTTAGTTGGTTTCATAGCTATGAGATAAGCAGTCTTTCATCATGCTTTACTATTTCAGCCATTCTCTGTTATTTACAGATTGGAGGCTGCGCATAAATTACACTGTCTCAACGAATAAGAAACTAGCAAATCTCACCAACAAGTGAGTGAATTCAGCTGCTGATTGCTCCAAAATTTGCGTCTGACAAGGGTATCAAGTTTAACGGGTTTCCTTCACATGTTTAACTTCTAGACAGGGCGTACTTCCTTGAAAGTTTTCCTAGTAAGCTCGTAACTTAGGAGGACCCGTAATAAATCATCTAGTGTTATCCTTATCCCATTAACCAAACTAATAGCCAGTTCTGGACAGAATTATTCTAGTTATGCAGCTGAAAATTTACATTTTTAAACCAAATATGCTTTTTTCATTAATACTAATGTTGATATATAAAGTGCAGTTCTTCGGCACGTTAAACTTCAGGGTTTCAAAACTACAAAGTTTAGTAAGAATCAATAATAAAAATTGACACCGATTTTATTTAAATTATCGAAGTTTTCAAACGTATAAAAAGTAGAGTTCACACACGCGTTGCAAAAAGTTTTGCAATTACTTTTTTATTAGAAAGCAATAATTACGATTTTATTGTTTTTTCTATTTTTATTTAATATACGTTAAAAAATAATGGCAGATGTCCACTGAACTGCAAATAATATAAATAGCGTGAGTATTTTAGACGAGTTTATAATCACTCTAGCGAATCCTGTGGGTCCTTGGAGGAAAAAAATACTTAAATAAAATCCACTTCAACGATGAAAATATTTATTGCTTTTGTTTTAATCTCAGCTTTACTACTCTTAGGTAAGAACAATTCTGCATTTTATACTTATATATTCTGATACCCGGTCCAATAACTGCCACACGCAGAATGTTACCTCATTCTCGGTACGACGAAATACAGTTTAATACTATGGGAATCCGAAACAATTTCGGAACCTAACAGCAGCGAGCCACGCGGCTGATTCTCGTTGTAAAGGAATTTTCAAAAACACCTCTTATTTACTTAATTTCATCTAATGAAAAATATATAAGCGATTGAAAAATAATTTTTGGTAGATATTAACAGGATATCAAACAGATCTACAATGAAACGTACGGATGATCTCTTAAGGACAGATACTTATTGAAAGGACTTCCTGTAAGAAATTGACCTTAAGTTGGGTGTTAGACAGGTGAAGAAAATGAGGAAAACTCCACGGTTCAAGGAAAATTTTTACAACTAAAATAATGTACTGCATTTAAAATCAATAGAACATTTTAAAAATGATCCAGATTTCTTGTGATAAGTGATTTAAAATAAGTGATTTAAAATTAATCACTTATCCGTGAGATTAATTTTAAAACCTATTTTATGTTCTACATATCATGAAAATTCCACGTGATCACATTTCCTAGTTGTCTTTAAGTAATTATACTTTAATTTATTTGTTTATAAGAAATATCAATTTCGTTTAGGAAACAGTTACTCGAAGAATAATCATTTTCATTAATTTTTAATTTCTCTTCCGTCTTACATTATTTGTATTATTTTTAAGTTTAGATGCAAATAAACTGACGTTTTTTCCCCTCAAACAGGAGTGGAAAGCGCTAGAGACGGATACCCAGTGGACAAAGAAGGTTGCAAACTCTCTTGTGTTATCAATGATAAATGGTGTAATTCCGCATGCCACTATAGAGGTGCCAAATATGGATATTGCTACACAGGAGGATTAGCGTGCTATTGCGAATCAGTTCCTGATGACGTGAAAGTATGGACCTACGAAACTAATACCTGTGGAAAGAAATAAAATATATTAGTGCTTATCTTTCGACACGTATTCTGATAATACGTAACTTGATAACTGATATTAAATCATAATCGTACATTAAAAGTTTTTTCTCTTGGATTGACTACTTTTATAAAATATTCGTGTTTATCACACAATTTAATAATAAATTATATTTTAACAGCTATTCTTAAATTTATACCTTGCCGAATAACAGTTGCAAAATGTTTAACTAAATTGGAGATGTAACACCTAACACTCATGCCCGTCGTAAGCGGGCGTTCAAGGCGTGCACCGCACGCGGGCGGCAAATCGAGCGATCGGTCACGTAATATTCATAGTCATTGTCATAATACCCTCCCTACTTATAGCATAAGAAATATCTTCACATGGAGAAAAAAATCCGACCGGCGCGCAATTACTATATTCTTACTTACAATATCTTTTTACTAATGACTTAATTTCAACATTTCCGAACACAGCAATAGCACTAAGAATATTACTTACATTGCCGGTTACAGTTGCATTTGGTGAAAGGTCCTTTTCAAAGTTAAACAATGCACCAACAAAGACTAAGTAATTTAATTTATAGCTATAGTTTCAATTGAACACGAAATCTTAAACTGCTTGGATACAAGAAAATTGATAGCAGATTTCGCAAACATAAAGCCAAAAAGAGTTCAATTTCTGTAAATAAATATTTATATGGTTTTACACTTAAGTAAACAAAAATAACTTAGTAATAATAAATAGTTTTTTCTGTAAAGTATTTCTTTTCTTTTTTCACACCCTTATGAGACAACACTAAAAAGTCTTTCTGACAAGCTCAGCGCAGGGAGTCGTAGTTAAACAGAGGGCGGTATAATCAGTATTGCACACGGGCGTTCAAACAGCTAGCGGCGCCCCTACTAACACCTAACACCTAAATTGGGTAACTGGCCCCAACTTACGTGTTAGACACGCGAAGAAAACGCATAAAACTCCACGTGGCCAGCCAATTGTCATTAGGGTGTCAGTCACACGGTCATTGTGGGAAACAGTATGCAAATGTCAATTTATAAAAATTTAGTTTAACATATCCTTTTCAATTTTACGCCCAGGGCACAATAAAAATATTGTTTGTTATTTCTCGTCATTTGTAAAGTCATAAACACTTTCAATTATCACAGTTTGTGATTTAAAATTTCGTTACTCTATATTTAATTTGTTCTATTCATATGCCAAAAGTCATAGAATAGCTTCGTAATATCGTGAAAAACCTCTATTATCCCGGTGAACTCGATGTGGCATCGATTGCACAAATGGAAGAAGAATTCCCGAGAAATATTTAGCCATGTTATCTGAATATCTGCCAGCATTCTTCTGGTATTTATAGGTGCAGTATCATGAATGATAATGGACTTCAGCACCACGTTCCATAAGAGATCAATTGGATTAACGTCGAGTGAATATGGCCACGTTATTCATTTCATCGAACCCGTCCAAAATGCTCGTCAAACCGATTCTAGACAATGTGATCCCGATGACAAGATGTATTTTCCTGCTGGAATATTCCAACTCTGTGGGATTACAAGTTCATGAAAGACTATAAATGTTCACCAAACGATTTAACGCAGCGGTTTCTGGTCATTGGTGTTTAATCACGAGATCGACACGTTTCTGGTCGTTCTTGACGCGTCTTTCATATATGTCGTGCAAAAATAAAGCGAGATATCTGCACAATATGTGACGGAAAGAAATGGATCTTCTCTGTATAATAACACTAACGAAAGCAGCCGAAGACAAAACGAGTTTGTTTTTTTTCACTTGAAAGGTTAGTTTCTTCAGGAGGGTTTCAGTTCAACGGTATGCATAATTAGCGAATTAATCAGGAATCTCGATAGGGACTGACTTCAATGAAAACTACTACAAAATCAACACTCTACTTCTCAATGTACAACCTATACATAATTGTGAATAAAGGACTAAATGTTGTAGTTTAAATCGTAAAGTGACTTTCCTACGAACCGAAAAACACATATAATCACATATATTGAGATTTCACAAAATGGCAACATAAATTACGATCCTTTCAATACTTTCAAATCTATATGAATTGAATCAGCTTCGTGAAATTCTTAACAAGATGTCAGAGATGTGTGTTGGCATTTTCCTTAGTAAACTTTTACTAAGGAAATCCGTAGAAATATTCTTTGGGTTCTTCGTTTTCAGAATCACTATTTTCTAGTTCCACATGAATTCCATCTTCTTCCAGTTCTCGAAGGTCGTCGTTGGTAAGGCTCTCACCAGAAACCTGCATTAACTCCTCTACATCTGCTAGCCCTGCTGTATCGATTAGGTTAACAACTTGGTCAACCTAACGATACAACGATAGGCTCTTCTCGTTGAGAATTCTTGGATACTTTCGGCCATAACTTCTTTCACACTTCGATCGTTCATTTATTAGTTAATTCATGCCAAGCGAAGTCGATATTGCCTATGGCATCCGTGATGTTATATTTTTCCAAAATTGCACCAAACAGATATAGATTTAAGGAAAGTACAGCGCTATACAGCTGAATTGCCACATTTTGCTGATTAATTCGTGTTCGTAAATAATTATATACGAAATTAATGAAATGCCTCGGTAATTTGAATTGGCGTAATTTTTGAGCATTTTTTCAGGCTTCGAGCAGACCGCGTTATATCGAATCAGCGTTAAGCGGGTCATACTGTATTTATTTCTTGACTTTCGTGACACGGACATTGCATTCAGTAAAACATTCATTAAAAATGGTCAGAAAACGTCGGTTATCTTTTACAAAAAAAATGCTTTCCGAGATGATATAAGTTGTGTACTGTACTTAAATAATATAAAATAATATAAAAATATAAATACAGATGCACAGCCTTCTGTCAAAATTACAAACATGCCAACACACATCTCTGACATCTCGTTAAGAATTTCACGAAACTGATTCAATTTATATAGATTTGAAAGTATTGAAAGGGGTCGTAATTTATCTTCGATTGTCTGTTGCCATTTCGTGAAATCTCAATATATGTGATTATATGTGTTTTTTTGGTTCATAGGAAATGCACTTTACGACCCAAACTACAATATTTATCCTTTATTCACAATTATGTATAGGTTGTATATTGAGAAGTAGATAGTTCATTTCGCAAAGCGTCAAAACCATGTCGCAAACGGTAACGTAACATCTTTATTCTTCCTCTTTCTCTTCTGACCATCCAGACGAGATTTCTTTTCCTCCGCTTCCTATTTCCAATCCAGATGAAATTTCTCCTCTCTTCTTTTTCTCTCCTTTTAAGGGATTGTTCTAGTCTAACGACTGTCAAATCCGGAGTGGGTCAGTAGTTTTCATTGAAATCAGTCCCTATCGAGATTCCTGATTAATTCGCTAATTATGCATACCGTTGAACTGAAACCCTCCTGAAGAAACTAACCTTTCAAGTGAAAAACAAACTCGTTTTGTCTTCGGCTGCTTTCGTTAGTGTTATTATACAGAGAAGATCCATTTCTTTCTGGCACATATTCTGAAGATATCTCGCTTCATTTTTGCATGACAATTCCCATATATGAAAGACGTGTCAAGAATGACCAGAAACAGTGTCGACCTCGTGATCAATCATCAATGACCAGAAACCGCTGCGTTAAGTCGTTTGGTGAACATTTACAGTCTTTCATGAACTTGTATCCTTACAACATTGGAATATTACTGCAGGAAAATGCGTTTTGTCATCGGGATCAAATTGTCCAGAATTGGTTTCAGGAGCATTCTGGTCGGGTTCTATGAAATGAATAACGTGGCCATATTCACTCAACGTTAATCCAATTGATCTCTTACGGAACTTGGTGCTGAGGTCCATTATCATTCAGAATACTGCACCTACAAATACTAGAAGACGGTTGGCAGATATTCAGATAACATGGCTAAATATTTCTCGAGAATTCTTCTTCCATTCGTGGAATCGATGCCACATCGAGTTCGCAAAGCTATTTTATGGCTTTTGGCATATGAATAGAACAAATTAAATATAGAGTAACGAAATTTTAAATCATAAACTGTGATAATTGAAAGTGTTTATGACTTTACAAATGACGGGAAATAACAAACAATATTTTTATTGTGCCCTGGGCGTAAAATTGAAAAGAATATGTTAAACTGAATTTTTATAAATTGACATTTGCATACTGTTTCCCACATTGACCGTGTGGCTGACCGCAATGACAATTGGCTGGCCACGTGGAGTTTTATGTGTTTTCTTCGCGTGTCTAACACCTAAATTGGGGCCAGTTACCCAATTTAGGTGTCGGTCGATACCACCTCCAATTTAGTTAAACATTTTGCAACTGTTATTCGGCAAGATATGAACTTAAGAACAGCAGTTAAAATATAATTTATTATTAAATTATAGGATAAACACGAATACAGTGGTGCCTCGTATAACGTACGCCTCGAATAACGGACTTTCTGCGAACAAGTGCGAATGATGTTTCCACTCTTTTGCTGTTGCCAATGGTAATATGCTATTTTTACAATATATTAGTATTATCTAAATACATAAAATTGCTTTTACTGACTGACTGACTCACTGATTCATCATCGCCCAGAGCAAACCGCTGAACGTAAAGAGGTGAAATTTGGTACACAGGGTACGTCATGAAAACGCACACTAAGAACAGATTTTTCGAAATTCTTTCTCGGGGGAGAGGTAGAGGATTAAGGCTTAACAGGAAGAACGGTTTTCACTGTACTATTTTAGATACGATTTTTTGTTTTCAACTACGTTTAGTCTTCATTGAGTACTTAGGTGTATTAAATTGATAACATTTCAAACATTGTTATAAATATTTTTATATTTTTTCGATTTTTTAACCAAATGTTCGAATCGTTTTAAATTCGAATTTGTTATTGCATATTGGTTTGATTATACAACGATTGATCAAATTGAAAATAGTTAGTTTTATTTTCGGCAATTCTCATTATTTTCAGCGGTAGGTGTTATTTAACAATTACTATGATTGTTGAAATACTGAATATAAATGGGGTTTGCTTTCAAAACCACCGCGGGCGAAGTCGCGGGTAACAGCTAGTAAGAATATATTATTGATATATCTGAAGTACAGAGCTCCCGTTGTATTTTGGCTTGCTCCCTTGTTTATTACATACATCACCTCAATGCAGGGTATATAAATTTATTCAAGTGTTCTGCAAATCGTGGCTTCTGAAAAAGTGTTCATTATCCGAATAGAGCTGAAGCCAACAGGATCAATGATCTCTACAATGACACCCTTGCCCGTCATTTCCGACAGGTGTTGAAGAACAGAAAAAATAAACTACCTTGGACATGTTTTTCAAGAAGCCAGCTGCCAAAAAACAAAGGATGGAACAAGAGGAGATGACCCTGCCAGCTCCGGTAGCCTCTCCCGAATCTGACTCCGATGAAAAAACAATAAAAAGAGACCTGCTGCAATATGTAAAAAGTCTGTATCTGTATGAATGTGTTACGAAAGTGTTCTTCCATTTCTCCGTCATAACATCTGACTACCCGGCATAATTGGTGCATGCTCCATTTTAAATTTTTTTATGGTACAGTACGGTTATTTTATGCTGCGGAACGAGTTATATGTTTTAACATTTCTATGGAAAAATGCGTTTTGCATAACGGACTTTTCACTTAACGGACGTGCACCTGGAACGGATTAAGTACGTTATACGAGGCACCACTGTATTTTATAAAAGTAGTCAGTCGAACAGGAAAAACTTTTAATGTACGATTATGATTTAATATCAGTTATCAAGTTACATATTATCAGAAAACGTGTCAAAAAATAAAGACAGATATATTTTATTTTTTTCCACAGGTATTAGTTTCGTAGGTCCATACTTTCACGTCATCAGGAACTGATTCGCAATAGCACGCCAATCCTCCTGTGTAGCAATATCCATATTTGGCGCCTCTATAGTGGCATGCGGAATTACACCATTTATCATTGATAAAACAAGAAAGTTTGCAACCCTTTTCGTCCACTGGGTATCCGTCTCTAGCACTTTCGACTCCTGTTTGAAGAAAAGAAAGTCAGTTTTTCTGCAACTAAACTTTAAAATAATAACAGAAATAGTGTAAGAAGGAAGAGAAATTAAAAATTAATCAAAATGATTATTCTTCGAGTAACTGTTTTTTTAAACGAAATTGATATTTCTTATAAACAAATAAATTAAAGTATAATTACTTAAAGACAACTAAAAATTGTGATCGCGTGATACTTTCACGACACTTTATGCATAAAATAGATACCTAAACTAAGTCTATGGATAACGAATCCGGATCATATTTTATATACTCTATTAAATTTAAATGCAGCACATTATTTTAGTTGTAAAAATTTTCCTTGAACCGTAGAGTTTTCCTCATTTTCTTCACCTGTCTAACATCTAACTTAAGCCCAATTTCTTACAGGAAGTCGTCTCAATAAGTATCTGTCCTTAAGAGATCATCCGTACGTTTCATTGTAGATCTGCTTGATATCCTGTTAATATCTACCAAAAATTATTTTTCAATCGCTTATATATTTTTCATTAGATGAAATTAAGTAAATAAGAGGTGTTTTTGAAAATTCGTTTACAACGAGGATCAACCGTGTGGCTTGCTGCTCTTGGATTCCGAAATTATTTTGGATTAAGCTGTATTTCGTCGTACTGAGAATGAGGTAACATTCTGCGTGTGGCAGTTATTGGACCTGAAATCAGAATATATAAGTATAAAATGCAAAAGTGTCCTTACCTAAAAGTAGTAAAGCTGAGATGAAAGCAAAAGCAATAAATATTTTCATTGTAGAAGTGGATTTTATTTTAGTATTTTTCTTTGAAGGGACCACCACGATTCGCTGACGTGATTATGAACTCATGTAAAATACTCGCGCTATTTATATTATTTTCATTTCCGTGGACCATCTGCCATTATTCTTCTTAACGTATATTAAATGGAAATTCAAAAACAATAAAGTCGTAATTATTACTTTCTAATAAAAAGTACTGTAATTTCAGAACTATCCGCAACACCTGTGTAAACTCTATTTTTATACGTTTAAAAACTTCGATAATTTAAATAAAATCTATATCAGTTTTATTATTGAATCTACCACTCGATTCTTGCTAAACTTGGCAGTTTTAAAACTCTGAAGTTACAACTTGTTATGCTATTATACTTCATACATAGACATTAGTTATAAAAAATAACTGATTTGGTTTTAAAAAAATGCAAACTTTGAGTTGTATAACGCCTAGTTCTGTCCATTACTGACTGGCCAAGAAATCAAACTTATCGCTGAAGGGATTCAGGATCGATTCCAGGAGAGTTGAAAACATTCCAAGAATTTTCTGAGGTTGATCCGTTGCGGATATGAACACGTACAGTACGTGTTCGCAATCTCTAAGAGGCCATAGAAAAAAATCTATGCTGCCTGCATCTAACATTACTGAGAATAAAAATTAATATTAAAATTTGAATTATTCTAAATAATATCATTTAAGTAGCTCGTATTAAACCTTCTACAAAAATTTTATTCCTTCCTAATTAAAATATTGAACAATAAGTAATTATTAATGGCACGTTTTAACGTAGGCAACAAAACATTTCACTAAAGCTTCCAATTTTAAAGGATCACTAAGTGCACCCAGCGGTATCTTTATAGATAAAAGTTGTGAAGTGTCTCTGATTGTTATTTAGATATATTTTGTTATGAAAAATTCACTGAAGGTTTCAAGATTTATTTTGTTAGAGTGCCATTAATCATCAGTGAATACCAAAAAATATTATTGCTCGGTTAAAAGCGGGATTATGTCTCATAAAAAGTTTCGTCAATAAATATTTTCTTCATATTCACTTTAATTTGAAATTATAATATGATTAATGTGCACTTATGTATAAAATATCATAAAATTTGTAATAAAATAAGAAGTTTCATGATTATATTCCAGATGGCCAATTCGTCTGGATTATGGGGAGAAATATTTAAAGATAGCTATTGTTCTTTAATTGTTGATAATAAAATCATTGTTAATTGATGAAACTTTTTAGTGTTAACTGTTCTAGAATTATGAGTTTTATGGACTTTTTCCTTTCTTGGGCATTAAGAGAGCTTCTTATCCAGCATCGTTGTGGGGTCGAGCAGATTTACAACAAGGCAGCCAAATAATAAAGACGAGGCCCGACATATCCGCGATGGATCAACCTCAGAAAATTCCTGGAATGCTTTCAACTCTCCTGGAATCGATCCTCAATCTAATTCCTTAATTCCTTAATTCCTTAATCGATCCTTAATTCTATGGGAATCCGAAATAATTTCGGAACCCAACAGCAGCAAGCCACACGGCTGATCCTCGTTGTAAAGGAATTTTCAAAAACATCTCTTATTTACTTAGTTTCATCTAATGAAAGAAATATAAGCGATTGAAAAATAATTTTTGGTAGATATTAACAGGATATCAAACGAGATCTACAATGAAACGTACGGATGATCTCTTAAGGACAGATACTTATCGAGAGGACTTCCTGTAAGAAATAGGCCTTGAGTTGGATGTTAGATAGGTTAAAAAAAACGATTAAAACTCCACGGTTCAAAGAAAATGTTTACAACTAAAATAATGTACTGCATCCAAAATCAATAGAACATTTTAAAAATGATCCAGATTTTTTATTCGTGAGCTTAATTTTGAAACCTATTTTATGTTCTACATATCATGAAAATTCCACGTGATCACAATTCTTAGTTGTCTTTAAGTAATTATACTTTAATTTATTTGTTTATAAGAAATATCAATTTCGTTCAGGAAACAGTTACTCGAAGAATAATCATTTTCATTAATTTTTAATTTCTCTTCCTTTTTACATTATTTTTGTTATTATTTTAAAGTTTAGTTGCAGAAAATCTGACTTTTTTCCCCTCAAACAGGAGTCGAAAGCGCTAGAGACGGATACCCGGTGGACGAAAAGGGTTGCAAACTATCTTGTGCTATCAATGATAAATGGTGTAATTCCGCATGCCACTATAGAGGCGCCAAATATGGATATTGCTACACAGGAGGATTGGCGTGCTATTGCGAATCAGTTCCTGATGACGTGAAAGTATGGTCCTACGAAACTAATACCTGTGGAAAAAAATAAAATATATCTGTCTTTACCTTTTGACACGTTTTCTGATAATATGTAACTTGATAACTGATATTAAATCATAATCGTACATTAAAAGTTTTTCTTCTTCGACTGATTATTTTTATAAAATATTCGTGTTTATCACATGAATTCAGTAATAAATTACTACTTTTCCGACTGTTATATATAACAGAGGAAAAGTATGGCGATCGATCGAATATAACCCCCCCCAGAATTTCACATTTTTAGAATCTGGACACCTATGGATAATAGTGTGTGTGTGTGTGTGTGTGTGTGAGACGATTTTGTTCACCCTGTTTGAAGCTTAATAACTCGTGTGCTTTATGTTGAAAATTTCTGTAATTTGGCAGGGTGATTTGATTGCTACGGGGACTGATGATATTAAATTTTGGTGATTAAAGGTCGAGGAGGTGGGGGAAATAAAGGGGGTCGTGTTTATCTTCAGTCGGACGTAATTACGATTTTACTCGTTATTGTCATTTACAATTGTTTGTAATACACATCTCTATCCCTAAAATTAAGCTTTATCCCATTTTATAATTGTAAAAAATATAACACATTTTAAAAATGAAATATAACAACAGACGATGCCACCAAACGTTGCCGGGAAAGTTAAGCAACTCGTTTGGATCTTTCTATTAGCTATTCTTTTAAGTTGAAATCTTCCCTAAGAGTTGGAAAATGTTTAGCTGAAATGAAATCTTCCTTACTTAAATACTTCTTAAGATTTAAATTGTGTAAAACATTAAAATTATTAATGTTTCGAAGTGTTTCTAATTTATGAATCGTGATATTTTTTCCTATAATTAATTACACTCTAACGAATTTTTGAATCGGTTTGGATACGTAAGAGGAATGCGGCAACGTAATACGTGGGCGATGTCACCCTATGAGAAAGTGGTTCCTATTTTGATATAAAACACGTAAATGACACCCAGAAAAGTCAACGTGGCCAGCCAGTTTGTTTGCGTTTTGTAGTTTTATCCATCCGACTACTCGTTGGCATCCATTTTCTGAAATGTCAATTTATAAAAGTTCAGTTTAACGAATTCCTATTAAGTTTTCCGTCCTCTGAACGCTAAAAAGTGTTTTTATTTTCCTTCATGAGCGCGGCTGAGCTTTTAATGTAAGTGATTAATGACAAAGGATAAAGATCAACATATCCGGGATTGATAGCCAATGTAAATTTCTGATTCCCGACCCGAATGCGGTTACGATTTAATTAATTATTATTCTAATTATCGGTGTCATTTTTACTAGTTATTCCTTTGTTGTTTAACAATGCGATCACGTCTTTTATCATACATATAAATTAATTGTCTTCTATTAGAAAATAGCTGATAAACAGAACAATCTTCCTCATTAAATTTATTAAATCGAGTTTGTTATGAGTAAAATTATGTATACATTCCTTCATATTTTTTGTACACCCAAATGCATACGACATTGGTATTTTCGTTCTATATCACTTTATTCGAAATAAGTCCTAATTAATCATTTGTTATAAAATTTTGTCATTTTTACAATTATTTTTCACAGAATTGTTCATAAAATCCCGATTGAAGAAACAAAGCAAACGTGCAAAAACACTTTAATTTACAATACAAAAATACAATACAATAAGTAAATATTATGTTAATTGCGAATTTTACAAATTAAAAGAGAATAATAATATAAATTTATCTAAAATTATAGGAAAAACTTCCTTTAAATGAAGGAAAGTTAAGAGGAATAATCAAGTTCAGTATCATTACAACAATAGAAAACAAATCTGTATCATAAAGACTGACAGATACACTTTTAAAAACTCTTGGTTTAAAACTTGTTTTCTCTTGAATTGTTATGGTTCTTCGTTTACTTGTTCAGCCGTATTTCTGTTTCTTAAATATTTACAGATTTTCTCACCAATATACGATAAACAATACACACCGCAAGCAATGATTACAACACTGGTGAGGATAACCGTAGCAGCAAAGACAGCAGTCATCGTATAAGATTTTAAGATTCTAGGATCACGCTTTGGAGAAAATAAATAAGCCAATGTAATAAAAATGGCTAAGGCAACAATAAAGCCAATAACTGTGAATTTTTTTCGGTTGCTGTCGATGGTGTTAACGAAATTTAAACATTTTTCTACACGAGAAATACTGCCGTCGTCCACTGTATCGACAGAAGGAATTCCCCTGTAAATTCCCGAATCGACACACTGACTGCTCTGAAATATCGGTACTTCAATATCATTTTCGTCACGAACGGATTGTCTTCTACGTATAGGTATTAATTCAACGTAGATCTCTTCAGATGATGTATCAATAGTTGGAGTATCTAAGTGTCTTACAGTAGGAGTTAATCGCGTGAAGTTATCATCGGAATTCGAATTTCCACTCCACTTAAAAGAATCACTTAAAACACTTAAAGAATTACTGCGAACACGAGAAAAATTTGCTTCCGCCATCTTACTGAAAGCAATTAAACAACAAATTATTAAATTTTATACAATAATTAGAATATTTCTGTAAAATACTTACTCTATTATCACTCAATTCACCAGCTCTAAAGATGAAAACGTCTTGTAGAGGTAGACCTATACGAAGAGATTCCCAGTTGCACCTTGTAATTTGTATAATTATACGTGTTCAGCAGAGTTGCAAGTGACCATTTTGATTATATTAAGTTATTTAATGGTATAAATCTATTATTAAATTAAAATGTAAATTATAAAATACCTAGTATTACTATAGAAAGGCAGTTTATAATTTACATAATACTACGATGGTATCAAAATGATTTTTAAGAAATTTGCGGGATTTTCCGGGATATTTCCCTGGTTAAAAAAACAGTAGGGATTTCGGGATCCCGTTGGAAAAAGTTTAATTGTTCAAGAGGTCTAAAGAAACAATGTAATAAAAGGTAATTTATTGTAAAGAATAGAAGTGAAAGACGAGCAATTATTGGTCACAATTGGTCACAATTCACATGGTCACAATTCTGGGCTGCAATTTTTAATCATATTTTAAATTTATTTAACTTAAAACATATGCTCTCCACTTCATATTAGTAGTGGCTTGCCTCTGTACATCATACTTTTCCTTTAACAATGAAGTGCCGGTCATCTATCTAACACCTTTCAGAAGAAAATTTTTAATTTGAAATAACGTAATTTCCGGTTTGCATCGGGGCATCCCCGTTCCTAAGGTTTTCATGTCTTGTCTGGTCTTTCATCTAACTCCATTCTCGAGATTAAGGAATGACGGTGGGAATTAATAGGTCTGCAAGTTACAGCCCAACAATAACAGAACAAGCTATCTTTAAATATTGTCTTTTTAAGTACATTTTTTATAAATGTTTGTACGAAACGTTGTTTCTTTTATTACGTATTATTTTCTTTCATACAACACAAACCCGCAACGAACCATGCGACACGCGCGGCAGTACTGTCTAGACAACTAATTGACCTTGTGGACATCTGTTACTTGATATCTCTGGTCATTACCATGAACGTCTCAGGAGAGGACAGGTTTCTAGACAATAGGGTATGAGTTACCATAAATACTCAAATATATCACGTAATTTTCGAACATTTATACTCTTTCAATAGATGGAGACCACATAAATCGTCCAAAATGAAAACGTCTATTGGGTATATAATTTCAAAATTTGCTGAGGTCATAAACAACATCCAATAGGATGTAAAATAAGCTTCGCCCGAGTTATCTCGTCCATTGGAAGATTAGAAAGGATAATTGAAAATTGGACGAGTTATCTCGTCAATGGGCGTTAGGGCCTTATATCTGGAAGCAGGTTTAACTATCCACCCCTGTATAATTCATAGAGAAAATATGTTTTCGAAACTCATTGCAAATCAGGATTATACTTTTTTGCAATTATTTAATGTCATTAAACAATAAACTTAAAGTAATAATGTGTTGTGATTGCACCATTTACCACTAATCCCAAATTAATATTCTAATGATAAAAATTAAACTGTTTATTCAGGATTTAAAGTGATAAGCTCGCAATTTGTTTTACTTTCCCTGTTGTTACATACACATAACAAGGAAAAGTATTAAAATGGTGTCAAATACAATACAGATATATAAAGAGGTGTATTTCAATCACGAGAGGACTGAAATCGAGCTTTCTTACAGGTGGAAAACAACCCATTTGACGTGGCAAAAACACGAGTTCTAATCCAAAAAACTTCCTTCTAATTTTAAATCAATACGGATAAATACGGTGCAATACAGATAAACCGTAAGTAATTGATCTGTCTTAGCCTCGTTTATACCACTGGGTTTAGTAATTACGAAGATCTGAATCGGAAATATTGTTGCAGTCTTGATGGATTCTGCTTAATAAAACACATTTTTAGTGTGTATTATCGCGTATCTTGAATAAAATACTCATTTTCACGAAAATTTCATGCTAATATTCGTGAAAAAGTGCAAAAATGTTTACTCCACCATCCTTAGTGTAAACTTTTTGTTCCAATGATTTGAAAATTAATATAATTACTCTTTATAAAGATAATTTCTTGCACTCATCTAAGATGCAAACTGGTTTACATTAGCACATAAAACATTTTATATAATATTAAGTGTTGACATTCTTCTATTTACTGATAGAAGAGTGGGAGTTTCACGATTTTTGTAGGTTGATGATCCTAATAATCGAAAAAAATCATTTATGAAGTCTCAATAAAAGAAATCAAGCAAATAAATGGAACTATTTTAATTTACATGCAAAAAAGTTTTAAATTACATAATACAATTTTGAATAAAGATAACAAAGTTCAACGTTTTTTCCTTGTGAGAAAGACTACTCTTTGATGATAACTTGAGAGGAAGAATAAAGTTCCTCTCAAACTTTTACTGTAGAATATGAACTCTGATAAAGATGCTATAAAGATCACGGATCCTCTTCTTTCAGATGACTCATTTTAAAATTTGTCTTCTTCTGAAAGGATATTTTATTGCCTATCGTTCCTCTTCGTTTTCTTCTTCAGTTAGAATATTATTTTTCAGTAAATTATAAATTATTTTACTTATATATATATATATGAGCAGTTGGCCCCCCACCTAATGAGCACAAGAAAAAAACAAAAGGTGAATGCAATTATTTAAATATCAATTATTTCAATATTTAAAAAATACTGTTTGATCACTCTGAAAATGAATATAATAAAGATATGTAGAAACAATAATAATGGCAATAGAAAAACCAATCACCGAGAGTGTACCAAAGTTCTGCTTGACATTTTTCACTGAATTTAAGCATTTACTTAGATACGAAGTAGTGTTCGTATCGTCTGCTGAAGTAACATCGAAGGAGGAAATTTCCTCGTAGACTTCCGAAGCATTATTCTGAGGTGGTGTGGAAGGTATTTCCTCGTAGATTTCCGAAGCGGTGCTCTGAGGTGGTGTGGAAGGTATTTCCTCGTAGATTTCCGAAGCTGTGCTCTGAGGACGTGAGGAAGAAATTTCCTCGTAGTTTCCCGAAGCAACACTCTGACTGCTATCAATTATCGATACTTCATCGTTTTCGTGGCTTCGGTTTCTTAGTGAAGGTGTAAGTTGAACGTCGTTCTCTGTATATGGTGTATCGCAGCTTGGTGTATCTAAGTTTCTATTAAATTGTATATAATTATCTTCTGAAATCGAATTCTCTTTCCACAAAGCTTCTAAAGAACCACTGAGAGCACGTAAAGAATCACTCCGAGCACGAGTAGGATTTGCTTCCGCCATCTTACTGAAAGCAATTAAACAACAAATTATTAAATTTTATACAAACTTAGAAATTCTATTAGAATTATGAAATAATACAGTACAGAATGTACAAAACCTGTGCATATTCCTAACATAACTTTTAATCAAACTGATGATGATGCTGGGACATCATCATCTTCTTCTTCTTCTTGTCAAGAAAGAAGTTCAACCTGCGGATAACCACGAACTCATAGAAAAACCCTCGACGTTCCTGAAGTGAGACCAAAAGTCTCGTCATTTATAGGCAAAATTCCCGAAATACTTAGCTTGGAGGATTTAGTAATCGATGAAAATCCTTCGGGTGATGATGATAAAACTAAATATCATACAAATTTTGTGTGGCCCGAATGTTATAGGCTTTATCTACTACCCAATTACTTTCATTTCCGTGGTTATTGCTGCTGATTTCTGCTATCCAGATGTAACTAACAGAAATCTCATAAAAAATCTTCTGTTCTCTGTCTTATCCATGGGGTTCTTTTTCATTTGGTATGTATTTATTATTATTCATTTGGCCACTCAAAATTGTGTTTAAGCTTTCAGGCAATTTGTTGGCAGACTACTAGAAGCGATATGAACATCGGAGTGGCCACAAAACGTCGTCCATTTTGGTAAAATTATCTTCGAAAAATTCTTCAGTATGAGCAATTTTCAGTAGTGTGGAGGAGCTTAGCTAAACAGAAACAAACCTGCAACGAAATTCTCTTTATCTAAGTTTGATCATTATCAAAATATGTAATTACTGTGTATTACATAGTAATTACATCCTGCGATACTGTGTTACACAGTATCGCAGGATGGCCGAAAAGGCCAATTATTGGGTTGCAATTTTCAAATTGCAGACCAGTACATTCTCTCTCTCATCAGGCTGTCTGTCTTTCGTTAAAATCCTGAAAACTGAATTACAAAGATGAAAGTCAATACCAGATATGCATACCTTAAGGGCTTGTTTGATTTATTTGTTTACGGCAACGCCACACGTGGGCCATCTGCCAAAGAAGTACCTCCTGGGAGGACTTTCTTTGGGAAACTGGCAACTAAGGCTGACCAGCAGTCAGTTGATAAAACCACTGAACATTTGGTCGTAGGCTCGAGCCTCGCCAATAGGCTGGCCACGTGGATTTCATATTTACTTTTCGCTCTTCGTTTGCTTATTATTCCATATTTCCCATCTTTCATTCATTTATATGCAAATTAAGGGTTCACATTCTTTAATTGTTAAATAGATCTTCACATAAATCGTTTCTCAAAAGATCGCTATCAAACAGCATTAAATTTATATGAAGTTCAATAGGTTCTATATTATGTAATTAAATAATATGGAAGTTTTTATCACTCTACTAGTATAATTTATAAAATAAAACAAGTAATTTATTATTTTAATTTCGACAATATCAAACTTTTATAAACCTGTTAATTTTATATTAATCCAAATTTGCAATTTACAGCTCCGTTGAACACGTATTATAATGCAAATCGTAAGGTATAAATGAGTTTATTATTTCGGTGTTATTATTGATGCGATCACAGTATTATGTAAATCGTAAACTGCCTTTCTATAGTAAGACTAGATATTTTATAATTTACATTTTAATTTAATAATAGAATTTATACCATTAAATAATTTAAGTTAATCAAAATGGTCACTTGTAGTTCTGCCGAACACGTATAATTATACAAATTACAAGGTGCATCTGGGAATCTCTTCGTATAGGTCTACCTCTACAAGCCGTTTTCATCTTTAGAGCTGGTGAATTGAGTGATAATAGAGTAAGTATTTTACAGAAATATTCTAATTGTTGTATAAAATTTAATAATTTGTTGTTTAATTGCTTTCAGTAAGATGGCGGAAGCAAATCCTACTCGTGCTCGGAGTGATTCTTTACGTGCTCTCAGTGGTTCTTTAGAAGCTTTGTGGAAAGAGAATTCGATTTCAGAAGATAATTATATACAATTTAATAGAAACTTAGATACACCAAGCTGCGATACACCATATACAGAGAACGACGTTCAACTTACACCTTCACTAAGAAACCGAAGCCACGAAAACGATGAAGTATCGATAATTGATAGCAGTCAGAGTGTTGCTTCGGGAAACTACGAGGAAATTTCTTCCTCACGTCCTCAGAGCACAGCTTCGGAAATCTACGAGGAAATACCTTCCACACCACCTCAGAGCACCGCTTCGGAAATCTACGAGGAAATACCTTCCACACCACCTCAGAATAATGCTTCGGAAGTCTACGAGGAAATTTCCTCCTTCGATGTTACTTCAGCAGACGATACGAACACTACTTCGTATCTAAGTAAATGCTTAAATTCAGTGAAAAATGTCAAGCAGAACTTTGGTACACTCTCGGTGATTGGTTTTTCTATTGCCATTATTATTGTTTCTACATATCTTTATTATATTCATTTTCAGAGTGATCAAACAGTATTTTTTAAATATTGAAATAATTGATATTTAAATAATTGCATTCACCTTTTGTTTTTTTCTTGTGCTCATTAGGTGGGGGGCCAACTGCTCATATATATATATATAAGTAAAATAATTTATAATTTACTGAAAAATAATATTCTAACTGAAGAAGAAAACGAAGAGGAACGATAGGCAATAAAATATCCTTTCAGAAGAAGACAAATTTTAAAATGAGTCATCTGAAAGAAGAGGATCCGTGATCTTTATAGCATCTTTATCAGAGTTCATATTCTACAGTAAAAGTTTGAGAGGAACTTTATTCTTCCTCTCAAGTTATCATCAAAGAGTAGTCTTTCTCACAAGGAAAAAACGTTGAACTTTGTTATCTTTATTCAAAATTGTATTATGTAATTTAAAACTTTTTTGCATGTAAATTAAAATAGTTCCATTTATTTGCTTGATTTCTTTTATTGAGACTTCATAAATGATTTTTTTCGATTGTTAGGATCATCAACCTACAAAAATCGTGAAACTCCCACTCTTCTATCAGTAAATAGAAGAATGTCAACACTTAATATCATATAAAATGTTTTATGTGCTAATGTAAACCAGTTTGCATCTTAGATGAGTGCAAGAAATTATCTTTATAAAGAGTAATTATATTAATTTTCAAATCATTGGAACAAAAAGTTTACACTAAGGATGGTGGAGTAAACATTTTTGCACTTTTTCACGAATATTAGCATGAAATTTTCGTGAAAATGAGTATTTTATTCAAGATACGCGATAATACACACTAAAAATGTGTTTTATTAAGCAGAATCCATCAAGACTGCAACAATATTTCCGATTCAGATCTTCGTAATTACTAAACCCAGTGGTATAAACGAGGCTAAGACAGATCAATTACTTACGGTTTATCTGTATTGCACCGTATTTATCCGTATTGATTTAAAATTAGAAGGAAGTTTTTTGGATTAGAACTCGTGTTTTTGCCACGTCAAATGGGTTGTTTTCCACCTGTAAGAAAGCTCGATTTCAGTCCTCTCGTGATTGAAATACACCTCTTTATATATCTGTATTGTATTTGACACCATTTTAATACTTTTCCTTGTTATGTGTATGTAACAACAGGGAAAGTAAAACAAATTGCGAGCTTATCACTTTAAATCCTGAATAAACAGTTTAATTTTTATCATTAGAATATTAATTTGGGATTAGTGGTAAATAGTGCAATCACAACACATTATTACTTTAAGTTTATTGTTTAATGACATTAAATAATTGCAAAAAAGTATAATCCTGATTTGCAATGAGTTTCGAAAACATATTTTCTCTATGAATTATACAGGGGTGGATAGTTAAACCTGCTTCCAGATATAAGGCCCTAACGCCCATTGACGAGATAACTCGTCCAATTTTCAATTATCCTTTCTAATCTTCCAATGGACGAGATAACTCGGGCGAAGCTTATTTTACATCCTATTGGATGTTGTTTATGACCTCAGCAAATTTTGAAATTATATACCCAATAGACGTTTTCATTTTGGACGATTTATGTGGTCTCCATCTATTGAAAGAGTATAAATGTTCGAAAATTACGTGATATATTTGAGTATTTATGGTAACTCATACCCTATTGTCTAGAAACCTGTCCTCTCCTGAGACGTTCATGGTAATGACCAGAGATATCAAGTAACAGATGTCCACAAGGTCAATTAGTTGTCTAGACAGTACTGCCGCGCGTGTCGCATGGTTCGTTGCGGGTTTGTGTTGTATGAAAGAAAATAATACGTAATAAAAGAAACAACGTTTCGTACAAACATTTATAAAAAATGTACTTAAAAAGACAATATTTAAAGATAGCTTGTTCTGTTATTGTTGGGCTGTAACTTGCAGACCTATTAATTCCCACCGTCATTCCTTAATCTCGAGAATGGAGTTAGATGAAAGACCAGACAAGACATGAAAACCTTAGGAACGGGGATGCCCCGATGCAAACCGGAAATTACGTTATTTCAAATTAAAAATTTTCTTCTGAAAGGTGTTAGATAGATGACCGGCACTTCATTGTTAAAGGAAAAGTATGATGTACAGAGGCAAGCCACTACTAATATGAAGTGGAGAGCATATGTTTTAAGTTAAATAAATTTAAAATATGATTAAAAATTGCAGCCCAGAATTGTGACCATGTGAATTGTGACCAATTGTGACCAATAATTGCTCGTCTTTCACTTCTATTCTTTACAATAAATTACCTTTTATTACATTGTTTCTTTAGACCTCTTGAACAATTAAACTTTTTCCAACGGGATCCCGAAATCCCTACTGTTTTTTTAACCAGGGAAATATCCCGGAAAATCCCGCAAATTTCTTAAAAATCATTTTGATACCATCGTAGTATTATGTAAATTATAAACTGCCTTTCTATAGTAATACTAGGTATTTTATAATTTACATTTTAATTTAATAATAGATTTATACCATTAAATAACTTAATATAATCAAAATGGTCACTTGCAACTCTGCTGAACACGTATAATTATACAAATTACAAGGTGCAACTGGGAATCTCTTCGTATAGGTCTACCTCTACAAGACGTTTTCATCTTTAGAGCTGGTGAATTGAGTGATAATAGAGTAAGTATTTTACAGAAATATTCTAATTATTGTATAAAATTTAATAATTTGTTGTTTAATTGCTTTCAGTAAGATGGCGGAAGCAAATTTTTCTCGTGTTCGCAGTAATTCTTTAAGTGTTTTAAGTGATTCTTTTAAGTGGAGTGGAAATTCGAATTCCGATGATAACTTCACGCGATTAACTCCTACTGTAAGACACTTAGATACTCCAACTATTGATACATCATCTGAAGAGATCTACGTTGAATTAATACCTATACGTAGAAGACAATCCGTTCGTGACGAAAATGATATTGAAGTACCGATATTTCAGAGCAGTCAGTGTGTCGATTCGGGAATTTACAGGGGAATTCCTTCTGTCGATACAGTGGACGACGGCAGTATTTCTCGTGTAGAAAAATGTTTAAATTTCGTTAACACCATCGACAGCAACCGAAAAAAATTCACAGTTATTGGCTTTATTGTTGCCTTAGCCATTTTTATTACATTGGCTTATTTATTTTCTCCAAAGCGTGATCCTAGAATCTTAAAATCTTATACGATGACTGCTGTCTTTGCTGCTACGGTTATCCTCACCAGTGTTGTAATCATTGCTTGCGGTGTGTATTGTTTATCGTATATTGGTGAGAAAATCTGTAAATATTTAAGAAACAGAAATACGGCTGAACAAGTAAACGAAGAACCATAACAATTCAAGAGAAAACAAGTTTTAAACCAAGAGTTTTTAAAAGTGTATCTGTCAGTCTTTATGATACAGATTTGTTTTCTATTGTTGTAATGATACTGAACTTGATTATTCCTCTTAACTTTCCTTCATTTAAAGGAAGTTTTTCCTATAATTTTAGATAAATTTATATTATTATTCTCTTTTAATTTGTAAAATTCGCAATTAACATAATATTTACTTATTGTATTGTATTTTTGTATTGTAAATTAAAGTGTTTTTGCACGTTTGCTTTGTTTCTTCAATCGGGATTTTATGAACAATTCTGTGAAAAATAATTGTAAAAATGACAAAATTTTATAACAAATGATTAATTAGGACTTATTTCGAATAAAGTGATATAGAACGAAAATACCAATGTCGTATGCATTTGGGTGTACAAATAATATGAAGGAATGTATACATAATTTTACTCATAACAAACTCGATTTAATAAATTTAATGAGGAAGATTGTTCTGTTTATCAGCTATTTTCTAATAGAAGACAATTAATTTATATGTATGATAAAAGACGTGATCGCATTGTTAAACAACAAAGGAATAACTAGTAAAAATGACACCGATAATTAGAATAATAATTAATTAAATCGTAACCGCATTCGGGTCGGGAATCAGAAATTTACATTGGCTATCAATCCCGGATATGTTGATCTTTATCCTTTGTCATTAATCACTTACATTAAAAGCTCAGCCGCGCTCATGAAGGAAAATAAAAACACTTTTTAGCGTTCAGAGGACGGAAAACTTAATAGGAATTCGTTAAACTGAACTTTTATAAATTGACATTTCAGAAAATGGATGCCAACGAGTAGTCGGATGGATAAAACTACAAAACGCAAACAAACTGGCTGGCCACGTTGACTTTTCTGGGTGTCATTTACGTGTTTTATATCAAAATAGGAACCACTTTCTCATAGGGTGACATCGCCCACGTATTACGTTGCCGCATTCCTCTTACGTATCCAAACCGATTCAAAAATTCGTTAGAGTGTAATTAATTATAGGAAAAAATATCACGATTCATAAATTAGAAACACTTCGAAACATTAATAATTTTAATGTTTTACACAATTTAAATCTTAAGAAGTATTTAAGTAAGGAAGATTTCATTTCAGCTAAACATTTTCCAACTCTTAGGGAAGAATTCAACTTAAAAGAATAGCTAATAGAAAGATCCAAACGAGTTGCTTAACTTTCCCGGCAACGTTTGGTGGCATCGTCTGTTGTTATATTTCATTTTTAAAATGTGTTATATTTTTTACAATTATAAAATGGGATAAAGCTTAATTTTAGGGATAGAGATGTGTATTACAAACAATTGTAAATGACAATAACGAGTAAAATCGTAATTACGTCCGACTGAAGATAAACACGACCCCCTTTATTTCCCCCACCTCCTCGACCTTTAATCACCAAAATTTAATATCATCAGTCCCCGTAGCAATCAAATCACCCTGCCAAATTACAGAAATTTTCAACATAAAGCACACGAGTTATTAAGCTTCAAACAGGGTGAACAAAATCGTCTCACACACACACACACACACACACACTATTATCCATAGGTGTCCAGATTCTAAAAATGTGAAATTCTGGGGGGGGTTATATTCGATCGATCGCCATACTTTTCCTCTGTTATATATAACAGTCGGAAAAGTAGTAATTTATTACTGAATTCATGTGATAAACACGAATATTTTATAAAAATAATCAGTCGAAGAAGAAAAACTTTTAATGTACGATTATGATTTAATATCAGTTATCAAGTTACATATTATCAGAAAACGTGTCAAAAAATAAAGACAGATATATTTTATTTTTTTCCACAGGTATTAGTTTCGTAGGACCATACTTTCACGTCATCAGGAACTGATTCGCAGTAGCACGCCAATCCTCCTGTGTAGCAATATCCATATTTGGCGCCTCTATAGTGGCATGCGGAATTACACCATTTATCATTGATAGCACAAGATAGTTTGCAACCCTTTTCGTCCACCGGGTATCCGTCTCTAGCGCTTTCGACTCCTGTTTGAGGGGAAAAAAGTCAGATTTTCTGCAACTAAACTTTAAAATAATAACAAAAATAATGTAA
>NW_019385217.1:0-8963 GCF_000671375.1 Centruroides sculpturatus
TATTTTTAAATTTGTTCACATAAAGTCTTTTATAAATAATAGTACATATTAATTAACTATATTTTGAACGTAAGGTCTTTAGGGTTTCATAAGAAAAATTTTTTTGATTAAAATTTTTGTATAAAATATTACGTAAGATAGAGAAGGGGGGATAAAAAAAAAATATTACGGTTTCTTACACAGGGGTGAGTGGGGGTCTAGAATGGCCGAAATCGCCCTTACGTAATTTATGGACGGCCCCTTATGTTATTTTCATTATTTTTAGAATAGTATTTTAAAGGTAATAAATGTAAAAAACTTGTTTTATTTATCACTAGCTGTCTGTCACTACCCACAGATTCGCCTGTATTATATTGAATTTTCTCATGTGGCGAAAATATTTTCTCGCAGTAAAATTTAGCCCATGTCCATCTATAACATGTAAGCTATCTCTGTGCCAAATTTAATTAAAACCAGTTCAGCGGTTTAGACGTGAAAAGGTAACAGACAGACAGACATTACCTTCGAATTTAAAGTAGTTTGGATTAATATGAATTTCTGCTATAAGGGGTACGCAAGTTTGAGATCCTTTTTTAAGTGGTACTTAGGAAAAACTAATTAGAAACCACTGCTGCATTTTATTCTTTTCCACAATATCTAGATTAATTCTGAATCATTTTAAATGTGCCATTGCATTTATTTCTGATAATGCAATTTCCAAGTTTCTGTTGTCATCCCACTTTCTCGCAATAATATCATATTAGAAAATTTAATACTTTTAAGTTTGCAACAATTGAAATGGTTGGTTATTATGCAGCAATATGTGGACTAATTTCAATTCTATTGAAAGCCACAAATTTATTTGTTCATATGATATTCACGGTAAGATGTGGTTAAGCTCAATTCGTTGTTACAAAAGTTGTTTAAAAATTAATACTTTCAACGTTGCAACAATTATCTCTGAGTTCTAATCATGTAATTGAATTAACAAAGTTAGTTGCATTTAACTTTATAGAACAACGTAATTCAATCTAAAATTATAAAGTTACGAGCATCACATGAAAATCTATAATTGCCTCTTAAACTTCGACATTCTATCTTCTTTCTCACTATACAAAATATTCTGGATTGAAACATTTTAGTTTATGTCCATTCTAATGTCATTTGATTAAAATGTGTAAAAAAGTAAACACATGACATTTCAACTGGCTTTAAATTATCTGAGGTGACACTAATTGACTTGTAGTTTGTTTAATATTTGAAAAAAAGGTGTAAACTTCGATAGTTAGGAAAAGCATAGTTAACTATTCTTACTTTCTGAACAAGAATAGACCCAGCCCCACCCCTATTGTAAATGTCAAAGAACTTCTAATTGTTTTATGACTCTGTAAACAAAAGCTCCATTTCTAGTTAGAAGTTGCCAAGTAAAAGTATAACTGCTTTAAACATTATCTTATATTTTCCTATTTGTGTTGAATGTTTTTTAACACATAGTATCAACACGGTATATGAAAAACTACAGACTTCACTAAACCACTGACTACAGTAAAACTGTAAGTCATAAAACTGTAAAACAGCATAGCAAAGATTTCAGATATCAAAATCTCTCGTTAATTGTAAACTTGTTATAATTTTAATTAACATTAACTATAATGTTTGCGTTTTCGAAAAATTTTAAATTACTATATAGCTTTTCGAAAAAATATGTTTATGTTAGAATTTGACTTAATAGTGTAGACCAGGGCTTCTTAAACTTTTTTTATTCGCGACCCCATTTATGATTGTGATTTTTTTCGCGACCCCAAAAAATATAAAATAAAGATATATACAAATTTGCAAAAACAATAATGGTTTACTGCCACAGTTCACTCTTGTGTTACAATGGAACAGAGACAACTGAATACACAACACTACACTAGTTCACACTACAATCAGTGTTGTTTAATCGTTGTCTCGCAGCACCAGAAGTGACATAAAGCCCAACTCACGAAACCTATGATACAAAGCATGCCATTTTCAAACTCTCACAAATTATTTTTAATATTTTGCATTAAATTCTCGCGACCCCAAGATTTCGCTAAGCGACCCCAAATGGGGTCGCGACCCATAGTTTAAGAAGCCCTGGTGTAGACACTATTAAGTCAATACAGTAGACTTAATAGTGTAGACACTATTGAATCTACTGTAGTTTTTTAATGTCAGTTTTTTTTATAAAAATGATTTTGTAATATCTATAGAGACAATAAATATAAAAGTTATTGAAATGTTACAAATATAAAATCGCACATGTTAAACACATGTGCGATTTTAAATCATCAAATCAATCTGAAGAAATANGAAGGATTCATGATTGCCATACAGGATCAGGTCATAAATACTAAAAACTACAGAAAACACATACTCAAAGATACAACACTCACAAATGACACATGCAGAAAATGTCACATCATGCCAGAAACTATACAACACATCACTTCTGGTTGCAAGCTCTTGGCACAGACAGATTACTTACATAGACACAATCAAGTAGCAAATATAATATACCAAAGGCTTGCAAAGAAACACAAATTAATAGACATCCACAAACCATACTGCAAGTATATACCACAGACCACATTGGAAAACAACACTCACAAAGTGTACTACGGCAGAGCCATAATCACAGTTAAAACAATTTACCACAACAGACCTGACATCACACTTATTGACAAACACAATAAAATCACATACATTATAGACATAGCCGTTCCAAACACTCACAATGTACAAAACACATGCGCTAAAAAAATCAGTAGGTACACAGAACTCACTTAGGAAATAAGGCATCTGTGGATGATGAAAAGGGTGCTTATTGTATCTGTCGTTTTCTCATGTACAGGTGTGATACCACACACACTACAAAAAAGCCTGGGAACATTACAATTGAATAGAAATACACACATCATCCTACAGAAGGCTACTATATTGAATACATGCCATATTGTTAAGAAATTCCTGAATACAGACACTGATACTGACAAACTTATTTAACTTTAGTTTTATTTTGGTTGCTATGATTTGACTCTGGTCTGGCATAGTACACTGCCACTGGTGTGAACCGAGTATAACTCACTAAACACAACAATAATAATAATTATTATTGTTGTTTAGTGGTTTAATCCTTAAGTCCCAAGCCCAAAATATCTCGGGAAAGTTGCATAGCGTTATATAAAACTCGGTCTTTAAGGTTATTTTTAAATTTTTTTTTTCAATTTTTGGAATGTTTGTTAAGGTGCTAAATTTTTTCAAAAATTTTTTTCCTCGCGAAAAAATTTTATCGCGATTTTAATTTATCTTTACAGACGCACGCTTCACGCTTTATTGCTTTTTAATTGTTTTTAATGGGAGTTTGATATCAAATTTTATTCATCGTTTTAAAGTTGTAGTGCATGGATTTTCCTTTGGTAAACTTATTTGAAGCTAGTTTGTGATGTCAAAAACGACCTCCGATAGTGTTTTAATTTTTTTAATTGATAGATTTTATTATATATACGTTTAATTAAGTCGAGGGTCGGAAATCGCAATAAAAACGTTAATTTTTTAAAAATATTTTGCCAACTAGTATTCACCCTTCTGTAAACCCATTGCCTCCCGAGACTTCTATGAGAATGTCCCGGGATATCCAACTCTGGCTGTGTTCAAGGTCATTCAGCTTTTTAAACAATGATTCATCAAAGTAAAATTTCACAGAAAGGGGAGACAAAGGAAAATAAAATTTGAAGCTTTTTCTTCAAAATTAACGCATTTATTTCGTTTTTTTTCAGTTTTAAGTATATTTTACGTTTAATTAAATTAATATAAAAAATTGGTAAAGTCCTAAGGAGTTAATAATAATTATTATTATTGCTATTATTAGTTATTGTTATTATTAATTAATTGTTAATAATATTGATCATTATAATTAAAACATATTTAATATAAAAAATATTTTACAGTTGCTCCATGTAATGATAAACTTAATATCACCACAGAAATTTATCAGCTTGAAGAAAATCATACCTACATACTGGTAAGTGCTGTTTATTTGTATTGAAATTAATTCATTCTTAGCAGAAGATTATACATTATTGCACTGGGAAAGATGGATGAAGCTGACAAACATGACAATATTATAAACCACGTTTCTACTAATTTAAAATTAAATGTGAGTACCTGTGTAGTATAAACATGAGATTTTACGATGAAGTGACTTATCAACAAGAAATGGTTTTTTGTTTGAAAGTAATTTAGTAGTTATGGTGAAAAGTTTTATTCCAGCTCATTATATAAATTTTTGTGTGTGTCTCAAAAGTTTTATACATATTCGCTATTTTATACCGTAACTAAACATTTCTAATAGCATTATATAAAATAATACTTGCATTAATTTTGATAAGTCGTTTCTTACGTGTTAGTTATTTAAAATCTACACTAACGTACAAGATGTAACAATTTAATTCTCGTAATGCAACGTTAAAACTGTTTACTAGTGGCTACAGTCACCTTCAAAGTCCTCATGCATGTACACACTGACGTAAACGGCATTTATTCATTCATTCATTCATTCTTTTTTTATTTAAGTACATGGTACATTTTCTGGCCCAGCTAGAGCATTACGAAGAAGTTATACATATTCTTAAATATATAGTAACCAGTATTTGTATACATATACAATAATAACAAATAATAATAAATAGTAATAAACAATATGAGAAAATAAGTTATATTTTAAATACGCTCATGACATACATTAGGATAAATAAAATTATCAAAACGAATTATAATGTTCAGATAAACGAAAAAAAAAAAATGCTTAGTAGTTCATATGCAGAAGAGCTCTTGGAGTACATTGCAAATGTGTACTTTAAAGTCCTTTAGTTCTAAAAAGATCTTTGTGTCAGTGAATATCACTTGCACCCAAGTAAAATTAGTCCTTATAAAAGTTAGTGGTTTGAAAGTTACTACACATGTCTATAAATAGTTTGAAGTTAGTTGTGTAAGTTCATTGAAAAGAAACAAGGTTGAGCCATCAATAAGCCGAATGCCCAGTGAAGGTAGAGTTATGTCGATGATGCTGCTGTTGTGCAGATCATCTAAGCACAAAGGAAACATAGCTGAGCTACAAATAAATTGAAAACCCAGCGAAGTTGGAGTAGGTGAATTTCACTGCTTTGGATCGCATTGAATGGATTTCTCTTTCTTGGAGAGCTCTTTGGTAAATAAAGTCCATTTCACTATGTGCTTTGAAGGACCATAAAGCACTTTACACGTTGCATGTTGCACTTTGAAGCCCTATGAAACACTTACACTTTGCACATTGAACTTTGGAGCACTGTATAACACATTGTAGTACTCGTTTTAGCATATTGCACTTGTGCCAACATAAAACAATAGAAGCACCACGAATCACTTATAGCACCACACAACACATCAAAGCACTAAACACACTTAATCATGTTGCACTGTAAAGCTCATTTTGAAGCATCATAAAGCACTAGAAGCATCATAAAGCACTAGAAGCACCATAAAGCACTAGACACCATAGAAAATTAGAAGCACTATAAAACATATCAAACATTAAAACATTAAGTATGTTTCACATTGAATCACCAAAACACATGAAGCACGTTGCACTTGTAGCACCATAAAACACTAGTAGCATCATTTATCAAAAAGCACCATAAGCACATAGAAGCATGCTGAAACACTTTTAAAACAATGCGTGGTTGAAACATTGTGACACACTGTTGATGAAAAGAACTTTAAATCATTAGCAATGCACATTTAAGCACTACAAAACACTTTAAACACAATGAAGCATTTACCAAGCATTGAAACGCATAGAAGCTCCAACGAAAGACCTTGAAGCACTTGAATGCCCATAGAAGTATGCTGATTACATTTCATACATTGAAATTCTCTGAAGTATGCTCGTCACAAGAGACGATTACAGCACAATGAATTTCGTTCAAGCAAGCTGAGGACAAGCCCTTTGAAAAGGCATATTGAAATTATTGTAAGCAGCACAACAGAATCACCAGTACAAACTTATGTCTCATATAAGTCCACTTTAGTGGGCAGAGACTGTAGAGCTTAACTCATTCAAGGTCTCAGATCAATGAAGGGCCCAATATTATCACAGCGTGCACTGATAAGCAAACTGTTGAAAACATAATGCCAAAACTTAAACACAGTTATTTCTCATAGTGGATTAATGTCATAATGCCCAAAGTTGAAATACAGACATTTGTATTTTCAACAGGGATTAAATGTCATAATGTACAAGTCGATAAATATAGGATTTTAAAATAGTCACAAAGGCAATATATAACTCGGTCTACATTCAGTTGTGGCATTTTATAAGTACATCACAACTAGTCAATCAGTCACAGACACTTCCCAACAGTTAAGTAAACCAAGAATACCGCCACACTCAAGTGTATAAAGCAGTGGTTCCCAACTTTTTCTAGAATGCAGAACATTTTTGTGAGCAATTTTTTTTAGCGGAACACTTATTTATGTTAATATGAAGTAAATAAGCTTGTCATCAGTTATTTTCTTAGAATTGAGCAGTTATAATTCAAAATCTCTACTCGTATTATTAACGCCAATTTTAGAACAGAAAAAATTAAACCTAAATAACTTTAATGGGAAATTTGTGCCTAATGTATTTTACATATTTCTTCTATGTTGGGACGTATACAAGACAATGTCACCCTTATTTCTTCCTCTAAATTTGTCAGTCTTTCTTTTTGTTTGGGTTTGTATTGGTTAATATGGAAAACCCAATTTCACATAAATATGAAGTTAAAAAAATAGCAAAATTCATATGGCTTTTTTGATATCAGTGGATATTCTTGTTCAACCGATATCCAGAATTCATCAAAATTCATTTCAGCGTGTTTGATTTTCAAGGAGCAGTCAGATGACAAGGATATAAGCTCCTCTTCCTTTGAGACATTAAATTCAGAATTATTATATAATTCTTTTGAAATAAATGAATTCCTAATCTAGTAATATTTGTCCGTATCGAGAGAAGAAAAAAAATTTTTTACGTTGTTTTCTAATATTGATGAATGTTCTGATATCAAGGAAACAATATCGGTATTATTATGTATGGAAGGAAACAGTGAGATTATTTTCTTGTACTCTTTTTTACCAAAGAATGATCTTCATGTGGAAAGCTGACAGTTTGTCCGTTGATGTTAAGATGTTTTCCTGTACACCTTGCATGGTAGTATTCACAATATTCAAATAATTAAATATGTCCGTTAAATATCAAAGGTGGCACACCACATATCATTTTTAAGATTTTCTGAAAAGCAAATATTTTTTTGTTTGAAGAAAAGTATCAATTCTTTTTTTAGTTCCAGTACACGAAGCAGCATTTTTCTTCAAGAAAGCCACCTGATTTCTGTATGAAAAATTAACCCTTCATATTTTGCTTCCATCATTGCACACAGTTATTTAAAAATTCGGGATTTCAACGGTCTCGCCTTTATGTAATTTGCCATATTATCAACGCTAGTAAAAACATCTTTTAATTCTGCAGGTAATGTTTTTGCAATAAGCAATTTCCTAAGTAAGAAGCAGTGATTTATATAAATCTCACTGTTTCGTTGCTTTGCAAATATCACAAATCTCTTGACTGAGCCTGTCATTGATGGAGCTTTATCAGTGAAGATTTCCACGCATTGTTCCCAGTTCAAATCGAAACATTCAAAGTAAGAATTGATAGCATTATAAATGGCTTCTCCATTCGTTCTTTCTAGTAACTCTCTTCAACACAAAAATTCATTGACTATTCTATTTTCTTTAACAAATCAAATGTATCCAAGTAAAATGGCTTATCCACTAGTATTTGTTTATTCGTCAATTTGAAGAGCAAAAGATATATTGTGATGTTTACTTGCAAGTCGAATACGATTGTACACTTTCCGATTTCCGACTAAATCTGCGGAACACTTGGGAGATGCTTATGGAACACCAGTGTTCCACGGAACACCGGTTGGGAACCACTGGTATAAAGCAATGAGCATCCATGTATACATAGGTAGCCACCACAAACAAATGAATAAAAGTAATGGCGAGAACAAGATAATTGAGGTACACTCACTCAGCACTTGCATGTAAATCAAAAAACACAACACCTTAATTTGCTGAGAAAAAATTTTAATGAAAAGCAAACGTTTTCAGCCAAATCTGTTGGCCGTCATCAGGCTAAGTTTTTTGAATATAAACAAAATGGAACAAAAATTTAAATACAAAAAAATAAAATAACGAATGAAATATATATATAAATGTATAAAGAAAAATAAAATAAAATAAAAACTCTTATTATAAAATATGTATATGAAAAATAAGCATAGGATAATTAAATATTAAAAACGTAATGTAGCAATATATGATGCGAAATTCGATGAAACGCAAGATATGCTAAAAAAACCACTAAAAACAAGGCATTAAGATCTGTCCAATCGTTTGGTTAGGTACTTCCAGGTGGACGGCAACCCTTCAGCATCTCTAGAATTAATGCATGCATCATGCAATCTGCTTTTGTATATTTCAATTTTTTCGGCGCAAATCGCCAAAGTCGGTAAATGTATCGGTTTAATAATAATTGCTTTGTCCCATTCGACGATTGAGCCCTCAACTTGCGCCAATTGCGATAGTATTTTGGCATTAGATCCCTTGCTGATATTGTATTTGTGTTCTTTTAATCTGACTCCTAAACTTCTATTAGTGACACCAATATAATTTTTATTAATGTCTAGTTCACGATTTTCATATAGAATGTTGTATGGCACAAGTCTTGAATTTTGTGAGAGATACATAGAAATTCGACTGAAATTCCTGTATCTCGATTCTCTCGGATTCGCTAATCTTAACTTTAAAGTGAGGAATTTTTATCTGCTTACTTTTTTCGGCTGTTAGATCCAAATCAAATCTTGTCTTTTTGTTTTCAC
>NW_019385217.1:18353-34923 GCF_000671375.1 Centruroides sculpturatus
ATTACACAAGTACTAGGATGTTTGAAATACATATTAATCAACCTTGTCACTCTTAGAAAATTTAGAAAATTTATAATATTTCATTCCTGGACTTATCTCTTTAAACACTACTAAAGTTTTCTTATCATTTTCTAAACACATTTCTCTCATATCTTTCGCACACCGTTCGAACGAACCGTATAATCCATTACATACTTTGTTAATTCCTCCATCCTTGCCAACAATTAAGAAACCGTATTTTCCTTCTCCTTTCCAAATATCTTCAACTTTGAAATAGCGGAGGATAAATGAAAAATTATCGGAAACATCGAATGAGAAATTTTCTACCGCAGAAACGCAAGCGTCCAAAGTATGGTACAGAATTGGAGAAGATAAGTATATTTTATAGTCTCCGTAAGTAACCAGAAAACCGTACATCCCCATGATTGCAGCTTAAATAAAAAACTAATTCTTTTTAAAAAAGTAAAAATACTAACCAATCACATCTTCGTTAAAAACTAACAGCCAATCATATTTTTCTTTAAAAACATATCGTATATTATCTGCAGATAAAAAACTCACATTGTTATATAGACCCAACATGTTATTTGTTACTCGAACAAAAAGTGTAGCGCGGGTCCACAGGAGTTACTTCAGTAAATACGAATTTGTATTACAGAGGATGCGCAAGTTTTTAAAAGTTGTGTTATCGTTTTAATTCAATTTTGTATTAAATTCTTATACAAATTAAATATAATCTATACCGTACCAGTCTCTATTTCGATATAATTCAATTTGCATTATTACTTTATGTTAAATTCTTATCTTGCGTCCACATTTTTTCATCGTTACTTTATATTAAATTTATATACTAATTAATACAAATTAAACTTATAACCCAAAGTGTATCGAACGCATACTACTAGTGTCCACCAGTCAACATCATAACGTAATCTGCATACGCAAATGAAACTGTCTGACCAAAATATTAAGCAAGAAAGAGATCGAAAGTTATATTCCAAATCAGGGGTTCACAAACGAACCCCTGCGGACATCCTTTTGTTACAGATTTCCTCACATGATGTTGACCATATTGTAATACCGCCACTCTATCTTGTAAATAATTTTGAATGATACCAAAGATATTGCGCTGACACTTGATCTGTTGCAGTCGCAGTTTAATGAGTGGCCACCTAGAGTTATCGAATGCTTTGGATCAATCTTCAATCAATCAAACAATCTTTTTTTATTAAGGCATCATAGAAGTACATGCTTGGTACCGCGAGGCAAAGCTGGGCTACAAAACAAGATAACAGGTGAATTACAAGATGTGGAAATTTATGTAATGCATTACAACAGATGAATGAGATGTAATAAAATAATACAAAAGAATAATCATTAAAACTAGTGAAAAATACAATAAAAAAACAAGTGAGAGTATAATAAATACTAAATTACAAATAACTATAGAAAAAGTAAATAAACAGAATTAGTTAGCATGTTTACACAATGGTTACATAATAAAAATATTGAATAGTACAATATATAAATATTACGAAGTGACTGTAAAAAATATTATAAACAAAAGTATGTACATATATACAGGACATAGGCAGCTAATGGCTGCAAGTGATACAAAATATTACAGGTAGTAAGTACAGAGAATGATTACTGGTTGAAGGTGGTAGTTGAGATAACACCGTGTTTTTTCACAAGTGCATCAAAGGCTGTATACAGTTCTTTGTTCTGAAAAAAGTCCTTGTGGTGGCATGGTCAGGGGATGTTATTTTGGAGGCTATTAGCATGATGTTCGAACGTTCTGTTTCCAGGCATACTGCTGAAAATGTGATGGTCAGCGTCATCAACTTCATCACAAATGGCACACAGTGGGGTGTCTTTGATGGCAAACCTGTGAAGATTACTGGAGAACTTTCCGTGATTTGTTAAGAACTGACATAAGTGGGTATTGAGCTGTATCCAGTTAAATTCGAAGTAATCCTTAATGTCCGGAATGTAACTAAAAGTAGTGATAGTGTGGTTGTCACTCCAGTTGTGCTGCCAAGAGTAAAGAAGATTTTCGAAAAGCAAGTTTATAATAGCAGAATGACAGATCCTGTCAAATGCTTTGGATATATCCAAACTAATCCCTAATACATATTTATTATTTTATAGCAGGTGTTTTAGTTTCTTCATCATAGATTCAATTGCATCTTCCGCCGATCTCTGTGGCCGAAAGCCAAATTGGACCTCACTGAGACATTTGTTTGTTTCAGCAAACCAAGGCAGTCTGTTAGTAATTCGTCTTACCAATATTTTTCCAGTATTAATAATAAGGAAATTGGTCTTACATCATCCAAGGATCTCCGGCTTTACAACAGCGACGACCCTTGCGACCTTCCAGGAACTTGGGTAAATAGCATGATGAAAACATGCATTGTACAGACATATAAGATGTTGCGGTATTAATATCCATACTTTTATATCAATATCAGTAGTAATATTATACAGGCCAGGGGCCTTGCCCTTTTTCAGACTGCAAAAAGCTTGACTGATTTCTTCATCAGAGAAAGGTGGCATATTTTTAGTATCTTCTATCAAGTCGGCCTCTGCACGAATGAATCTCTGTAAGTCTGTGTCACTCTGAGAATCGTCTCCCGGGCAGAAGGTCCCCAACTGAGAGGCCAGAGTTTGGATAAGTGTCATTGGCTTATTTTCAGCACAGTCAGGAGCAGTAATAATTTTAGTTTTCCTAAGTTTATTACTGCGCATTTTCGTAATATAGCCCCATGGATTTTTAGCAGACTCTGTACAAAAATCTCTCCAATTGCGAATCTTCTCAGTTTTTATAGTTCGTTAAACGTTGGCTTTTAAGATATGCAGATCTATGTATCCTACGTATTCGATCATCCCTGCATCTTTGATATATTTTCTTGAGATGTCTAGTTGTTTTACGAAGAATTTCTATTTCAGATGTCCACCATGGAACACTCCTTTTTTGAGGTATCTTTTTTGGGATAAATAGAGAGGTTGCTGCCGACGTTTTCATCGCGAAAACGTGTACGTCGGATGTTCAGCGTCGCATTCCTGTAAGTCTAGAAGTTTGACAATGGTGTTTGGAATGTCGAGCATGATTCCACTGACTATCCAAACACCATTGTTGAACTTCTCGGCGTACAGGAAAGCGGCGCTGAACGTCCGGCGTACACGTTTTCGCGAAAAAAACGTCGGCCACAACCTCTCTAATAAGTAACACGCATTTGGTATTGTAGTGATATTATGATTTATTTAGTGTCTAGCTTCAACTGGATTATCAATGTAATGTGATATTAAATGTGTTTCTAAATAATCCTTTAATCCCAACCAATTTGCTTCGGTTAGAGCATATTTCAAAAGAGGTGAGTATGCAGGAATTGGATCATTATTAGAATTCGAGAAATCAAAGCTAATAAATGCATGCTCAGTAAGGCTATCTTCAGCAAGGATTCTTTGATTACTGATTTTTGTGTATGTTCTATTACAACCAATTGCGACATTTATCCAGCTTTCACCTCTATGTGAGGTGAAACTTGGTGGAGACAGTGGATTTTTAATTATTATGAGATTATTACGCATGGAGAACTCTTCCAGCAAGCCACCTCGCCTATCGAAAGTATCGCCACCCTAAGCTGACGAGTAAGCATTCGTGTCTCAGGCAATCAAAATGTGTAAACCATGAAAAGCGTAAATAATCTTTTGTAGATTGTAAATGAATTCCTCGGAATCAGCATCTCCAGGAAAATAGATGTTAATTACAATAAGTCATATGAGATTTAAATTAACTTTAATGGTGATTACAAATTGGCCACTATAAGCGGAGAGAAATATAAGTATTTGGGGCTAAAGTTATTGCCCACGGAAAGAGAGTAGTCCCACGAAGAACCGGACAGAAAGTTGGAAGACAGGCAGAATTATCCCTGTGGCAATATAGTTATTGTACCAATACTATATCATATTTATGAATAACCTTACTTAAAAGGGAGGTAGAAGCAATGCTCCTACCAACATCAATCTGCAAGAAACGTATTTTATGATAATTACTCGGTTTCATATTTTGTTCTGGAGACAATATACTTCTTATTACGTTGTTTTATAGGACAAGAACTATCCCGTGCGTTGTGTTGGTTGTTATACGTATTGTCATGCAGACAGTGGTAACAGATAGGTTCATACTTTCGCTTTGAACATTCATTGTAGGAATGTTTTTTCGCGCAATGGCTACATACTTTTGTGAAATGCGGACAGTCGCGAGCAAAATGATTATATTCGCAACACTTAAAACACTGCAGAATCGGTCAAAAGTCTACGACTCTGCAGCGTGACTATTCCACATTAGCTTTTGCTATTGCCAAGAGAAGTTTTTGGACATTAGGTGAAACTTCCACTACCCAGTTCTTATAGGTAAAATTCTTTTTCCCCATTGTAAATTTAGTATGGAATTGTTTCATGAATTCCTCCTCTGTCAAATTTTCATAAATTATATGATTTTGTTGATATATCAACATGGAGAGTTTTTCCTTCGTAATATCGGAGTGAACAAAATAAATCGCAATATGCGGCCATCTCTTCTTAGGACGGCAGGTTACCAGCTCAGGTATCTGCTCCTCTACTGTTTTCTCTAAAACTACTGCATCCCGATTAGTACATAATTCGATGACTAAGCCTCCTCCTCTATTTTTCCTCATTTTATCTATACCAGTATGTATATTTGATAGTGTTGTCTTGACGTTCATTAATTTTTTAACAACATCGCCATTGTTGTCCTTTTCTCTACTATAAACAAGTAGTACTTTTCTTGAGGAATTGATCTTGTGAGGAGTGTTGTTACCTCCTATGTTTCTGCCTGTCTTTACCATTGTACTATATAGCAAAAAAGAAGAGTTATATTTTGATGTTTTGTCTTCGATTTTATTCAATCTCTGGAAGACAGCTTTTTGTGTATCAATAAAATCTACGGGGGACGAAGTTGTTTTGTTCTGTCTTGAATCTCATTTAATTTATTCAGTGTTATTTTTTGGGCTTTAGAGAATTCTTCAACAGTGATATAAATTGTTATATTATTTTCAATTTTATTCAATTTTTCCAGGAGAGTTTTCTGGGTTGCTAATATTCCTTCGAGATTGGAATTTTGTACTATAGCATCATTACTAGCCACAGAGGTAGGCCTGTTGTCTAGTATTTCAGGCAATTCAACTGTGTGTATAGCAGCTTCAGCTTGATTAATTACTGCTATAAATTGATCAGTAATATATTGTAAATAGACACCCGAGCCAAGTTTCCTATTTCGGTTGTCTACAAGGTAAGTTTACTAGTGTACCACTAGAGAATGTTGGATTGAGCTAACGTTAGGAAATAATCATATTACCCCTAGCCCTGATTTAATGAATTGGGGTTTTTGACATACCAAACATTTTAGAAGTTGCACTATTCATAGATTTTGCAACAAATATTTGTTTTCTCTTCAGTAGCTCCATGAGTTTATGTATAGAGCATGCTCAGAAATAACTAGGTGTTGCAGAAACTCCAGTAAGAGAAAGACAACAATTATCAGTGGGGTGTCCAAATCCTCCACAGTATTAATTACATTTTTACAGAATTTTAAAAATATTTATTCAGTTTTTTTATTTTTAAAATAACTACAATATGACCACATTTATTATTTATAACACAGTCGACCCCTCTATAACGCGGTAGATACATTCCACTTTATAAGAATTTCACGTTGTAGGAATTCTTAAATACATGAGCCAATCACAGCCTGGCGCGTGTGCAGTTTACAGACTACGGCTGTTTGAAAGGTTTTTGTCCATAAAATTAATCGATTCTAGACTAATTTGATTCAACATTTCCAAAACACGTATAATTTTTTGGGAATAATCCGTATAAACTGTGCTATAAAAAAATTGTAGGATTACTTACCGAGTGTGCACCGTTCGACGACGCCTTTGCTTAAGCTTGTTTTCATTGGAGAGCAGNAAATTCTACAATTTATATAAATTATAATTTAAATTAAGGTAGGTATTATTATTATTATTATTAAAATAAAAGTTACTTACCAAGATCAGATATGATTTTCCTTTAGCAAAAGTTTTCTTTAGATAAATCAAAGAGTTTTTCTCTGGTAGAAAAGTCGATGAGTAAAGTTTAAGAAAAATTTACCCCGCTTTTATTCTTAGCTACTGACCTACAAACCTTGTTAGACGCGGCGGTTGAAACTAAAATTAGAGCACATCCATATTCAAAGTAATGATTATTGACAGATTAGGTTATTAGGTAACAAATATTAACTAGGTTAGGTTATAAGGAAAAGTTTTTTTCTTTGTCCTGTCTTCGAAGAGTTATTATCTAGGTTATGGTAACGTCTTCTAACTAGGACGCAGCTGTTTCGCGTGAGAGTCATCGACCTTGGAGAGCTGATTCATTTCTTTTACTAATATCTAAAGATTATTTTTTGTTAAATCTATAAGAACTAACACAAAACCCCTTAAGGAGAGAGAGCATAATTTATAATTTTTTTCATGAATATAGGATGGAAAATATTGTGGTGGCTGATGAAAGAAGTGCGATTGCTGGATATAGAGCTATGATTAGAGTGGTGTGATTTAGGGACCACGTTGGGTATAGTAGAGAAAAATTTCTCTCCGTTAAGAAATATATTACCACAGTTTGCTTCTCTATACTCGCGATATTAGTAACATCGTTGATAATATAATGAAAAAAAAATTATGTAATGAAAGTAGATGTAATCTGTTTACTTCTTAATTAATATTTGAAATTAACGTTATTCTTAATTACAGTAAATTTGTCACCATAGTAATAAATATAAGTGAATCTAATTTCCAGCTGGCATTGTAACAAACATAACTAGATAATGCCACATTGTAATTTGCTCATTAGTGTGACTCTTCTACCTTAACAACAATGTAACATAACAATTCAAACTACTTTATTACAGTTTCTACTTAATTTATTATCAAAGAAATTATTCTCATTAAATTATTTAATGATATTTAAAGTAATTTTTTTTATTCTGTTACATTCAATTTAATATGACTATAATTTAGGGGAGACCGGGGCAAGATCGGCATGTTAAGCTTTACTTAAATTTTGTGTAATAAATACTGCTGTAAACTGAAAAAAAAGCTTTGCATATTGTCTATCTGAATGTTACNTATAGTTAAATTTAATTAAGATTTGTGATTGAAAAATTAATTTTGTGATCTGAAATAATTCCATTTGACAAATTTTTATTTGTAATTTTTATTTAATTGACATCTGAAATTAATTTTGTGATCAGTATGTGTCAAACCACTACTACTGCTAACCTTAACGTCGGAAAGACTTCGAATGACTTATTTTTAAAAAATGCCAGAATAATTGCCTTTTTGTGATAATAAAGTGTTTAAATATTAGCAACAGATTGTACAAAATACGTGGAAAGTATGTTATCATAAATATTGAGTTTATAGAAAACTTATTTGGCTGCAACTTGAAAAAATTTTACACCTATAATTTCCGACTATTGTCCGCATGTCTGTCTGTGTTTCCTTAATCTCGAGAAGAATGTTAGATAAATGAAACGGAAGACAAGAGGTGAAAAACGTACAGAATAGGAGGTCCAGATTAACTATATATGAATGTCCGATGGAAACCGGAATTTACATTATTTCAATTCAAAAATTTTTCCTCGAAAGGGGTTAGATCAGTGTTTCTCAACCTCTAACGAATCGTCGCCCCCTTCAACGTAGTATCGGCCCTTTCACTTCAAAATTACGATGTCGAGGGCCAAGGATAACGCCAAATTCGTACTGCATTGAATAGACTAGTGACTAGTATAATGTTATTTGTTTAATTATTGTACGATATAACGAATAAAATATCTAATTACTCTTAATATAATGTTTTACTATATCGCCCAGAAAATTGTTTTTTGCCCCCCAAAATATAAATTGTTACTAATCGCCCTCTCAACATGGAAAAACACCCACATGGGGGCGATATCGCCCCTGTTGAGAAACACTGGTGTACACGGATGGCTCTAAGCAAGAGGGCAGTGTGGGAGCTGATAGTAGATTCTTCAAGGAGGCAGATCACTCACATGTTGTATTGCCATAATTCCATNTTTAATAATAATTGCTTATTAAAACTTTAAATTCATATTTCTTATGGCAAACCAATTAATAAGTTATGTTATTATATAGTGCATCATTGTCTACAATAACAAAAGCTTTAGTTGATTTGGTAAAACAAATCATATTTGAAAAGCATTTCTTGTATGAGTGAAATGGATATTAGATGAAATATGTCTTCTTGGTAAATTTTATTCACAAAATTATTGAAATAAAAAATAATCATCAGTGAAGGAACAAAAACATCACGTTTCCATTTTGAGAAGACTGTGAAATTACGAACATTTAATCCCCCAATCTGATCGTAAGTATAATTTCAATACTTTATCTGAATCAATTATGATAATTTATGACTTATTCAAATAAATCTATATTTTTATTTTCTAAGCAAACGTATCTAATATCTAAATAAAGTATTTAGTTTCAAATTCTATTGTTAAACACTCATTTTAAGGTTAATTTGATGTCAGATTCTACTGANGGTTTTTTCTGTAAAGAACACAGATACCCAATGACTCCCAGGCTTATTTTTTTCATCTAAATTAATTATAAATGATTTACAATTAGCAATGCAAATGGGTAAGTCATCAGATGCAAAAACACCTCCAAAAGTCCTTTTTATTTTCGAATCACCAGAAGTCAGTCTCCATAAAGTAATGTTATTCATTAATAGTCCACAAACACAGTTCTTGAGTGATCAATTTCTAGAGAGAACATTATATTCCAGCAAACAAATAACGTTCACAGTTTCTAATATTGCAGTTGAAAATTTTAATTCGACTGAAATGTTTCCTTGTTGATTAACACTAATATGTGATTCTGATGCAGAATGATCAGGAGTAAGGTCAAAACAATATAAAGTATATCCATCTTTANTGATTTATGTACTAATATAATACCTGAATATAATCATATGTATAATGACACATGCCTTTACCAAATAAATGAGTAAATTTTTATGAATTTTTACTTACATGGTTTATGGACCTAAAAAATTGTCGGGGTGGACAAACGCCCCACTGCACTAATGCCGAAAAAAAACTCAGTGCACTAACGCAGGGTTAAAAAGGATAGTGTTAGGAACAACTGGATTACAATTAGAAGTAAATATCAATAGTTTTAAATGTTATTAAAAAACAAAAACAATAATGTAATGAAAATCGTATTGTATTTTCTATTTATTTTACACCTTTTTTGATTGTTCTTTAGTTTAGTGTAATTAAAATAAAGGATAATTAACTGAAATTCTGTCTTTGATTGCGAATACGGTGGTGAAGTAACCAATTGTCATTCATTTTACTTGAGTAAAGACAAAATAATTGCAAAATTAATAGAAAATGCATTGTGACGATTTTTGGTAAAAGTTCTACGATAGTAATGTTACTTTGACCAAACGATTTTCGTTAAAAACCATTAGGAAATAGGTGTTAAAAAATAAAATACAATATTTTGTTTGTAAAATTGATATGAATCTACTTCACTGAATACGCAGAAAGTGTCANTTAAACACTCATTTTAAGGTTAATTTGATGCGAGATTCTACTAAGAGGTTATTTTATTGATCATATATTATGGATTTTTATATTCCTTAAAAAGTATAAATAACAGCGTAAATACACAAGGACATAGATACACTTAGTTACAATATTATTTCTAATTTGAGACGCAGTTTAAAAAGGATAGTGTTAGAAACAATCGGATGATAATTAGAAGTAAATATCAATAGTTTTAAATGTTATTAAAAAACAAAAACAATAATGTAATGAAAATCGTATTGTATTTTCTATTTATTTTACATCTTTTAATTGTTCTTTTAGTGTAATTAAAATAAAGAGAAATTAACGGAAGTTCTGTCTTTGGTTGCGAATACGATGTGAAGTAACCAATTGCCATTCATTTTACTTGTGTAAAGACAAAAATAATTGCAAAATTAATAGAAAATGCTACAAAACCTTTATAAGATGTTAATCGTTGAAAAGCAAAAAAAATTTTGAATTACGAAATTAATTCAGTTTAAAGATTTACCCCAGAAACTGAAAGAAAGTTCGTCTTAAATTCGAAGTAATAATTAAATACTATAATACGCTTATTATCTAGCTTGGTACATACAGTAGAGTTCGATTATCCGAAAGTCAATCATCCGAAAGAATTCCAGTCGGCAAATTTAAATTTTTGCTAGTTCTGTGGCGCTGCAATCATTGGCTATATCTTAGGCTACTCAAATATTTTACGTTTTTGATACTAAATTAACTTCTGAAGTATAATTTTTCTATTGTTTTTATATTTTTCGATATATTTATTTTGTTCGTACAAAATAAAAAAAATTTTTAACGATACAATAGTCTTCGTTAGGCTTAACATCGACGAAAATTCAACGCGAAGTGACACGCAACGGAGAAAAATTTTAAGTTCGGATACGTTAAACTATTTTTTCGCACACAATCGCTTATCCGAAACGCCAGTTATCCGAACAACTCTAGTCCCCAATTGATTCAGATAATCGACGCTCTACAGTACTGTACTTATATTTCTAAGAGTAAAGTAAAATTAATAGAAAAAATAAAAGAAAAAATACCAAAAAGCTTTTATATATCATAAAAGCTTTTTGGTATTTTCGAAGAGCGATAATGAATATCCAAACTAAAAAAATTACCTTTCAATTTAAGACATATTCTAAATTTAAATTAAGGGACATCAGACAAAGTGCATCTGAAATATGAAATAAATACCGTAAATAAGACGATTATACAACTTAAATACAGAAATTATTGAGTCATTTTATTTTAGTAAATTTATATTCATTTTAAAAGAATTAATTAATATCTATTTAAATCAATTAATCAATTACGTATTCTAAAAATTACTTTTTTTCTTTTGTTTATTTAAATTACTTAATGTTTTTAGTACGGGAAGATGAACAAAAGTTACGTTTGGAAGATAGCGGGAATCAATGTAATATTCTCTTTACTAAATACATTTATTTTACTATTGTTATTTTACTTAAAAATTAAATTTATTTTAGCATCCCAACCTTCTTCAGATAGACAAAAATAGCAAACAAATATTAGGAGGATTATTTTACAACACCTTTAAAATAATTCACGATAAATTGAATTTCAGGTATGAATTTTATTTCGATTATTAATGGGTTTTTTGTTTTGTAAGTTGTTTTGTTTAAATTATTTCGTAGCTATCGGGTTGTGGAACCGTTACCAGAGTTCTTTGGGAAACAAGACGAGAATGGAAACTGGTTCGGTACAGTCGGACAAGTAATTAATCAGGTAATCTAACACGAAAAATAAACTTATATTTTCCTCATTGACAAACTATTTCATTGATACGAAACTTTTTAGTAAAAACATAACTCATACAGAAAGATAAAGTGAGTTAGCATTAAGTTATATAATTAAAATCTACATCAACGACAAGTTATAACTATTCTCAGAATTTCTAATTTTATAAATTTAAGATGTCATATAATGAAATGTAATCTTTTGTTTACAAGGAAGCGGATTTGGCCTTTACTCCTCTTTTGATGACGTACGAACGAGCTTTAGGTCTTGACTATTCTTCTCATGTCATATTCGAAACAGGCCAATTTATCATAAAAATGGGTGGTCAGGAATCAAACTGGGATTCAATTACAAAACCATTTACTCCTCTGGTAAAAATTCAGTAAACTTTTTTTATATTTCATTACTTTACATTAAAATAAATTGTTTTTAGTATAAAAACTGTTTATAATTTTACTTCATAAGTAAAATAAACGGAAATTTTTACGTTTGTATTAATGCTACATTTATTATTTAATTTCAACTAAATATAATTCTTCTATATTTTCTAGCTCTGGTTGTCGATATTTTTCGCAGTCAAAATATTTGGAATTGCTTTATATGGAATTATGAAATTTGAAAAGAACGTGTACCGAATAAAGAAATTGGAACCACTGTCGAAAGTCTTCTGGTTTCTCTTCGGTACTTTAGTTTTTAATGGTGAGTTGGTATTTGTTTTAGTGTTAACATAAACTTTCTAATCGTAAAAACAATAATGATAAAATTTTCAGTACCAAGTATAAATCGCTACAGCAATAAAATTCCTGGCAGACTCTCCATAGGAATATGGTTATTCGCTTCTGTAATTTTAGTTTCATGTTACAGCGGAAAATTAATGGTATCTTTAATGGCTCAAAAGGCTGCTTACGTCCCTACCACATTCGACGAATTAGCACGTGATGTAAAAAGTGGCGAATTTTCGTGTGGAGCTCCAAACGGCGAAGCTATTACTTCTTTTATTTTGGTAAAAATATTGAATTTTGTAATTATATTACTTATAATTTTTCTTAAGATTACAATTCTAAAATTTTATTCGTTATAACTATTCAAAGTAAAGCATCTAAATAATTTCTTTGAATTGACTATTTAAGGAATCAACATTTGGGAATGCAAAGATATTCAAGGAACATATAATTTCCACCAATAATATATTCTATATAGAAGAGATTTATGAAAAAGTCATGAAAGGCCGCTTTGCATTCATACAAACTGATCTTTTCATAGGATTAATAAGGAAAGAAAATGATTTCAGTGAAGTTTTAATTTCAAAAGATACACTTGTTACCTACACAACAGCATACGGAGTAAGAAAAGGATTTCCATACAAGAAATATCTGGATGAAATGTAAGATTTCATTTACTTTTATAGTTTAATTTTAGCAAAAGTAGTCGAATTTGTTAGTTATTGATATATTAACGAATATGTCGAGACAAAAATAAAAAATTAAACTTTAAATAAATTATTAGTTATAAGATACAGTTATATTTAATACTTAATAAAAAATTGTTTTTAAAAATTCTAAGATACCACAATTGAATTATGAATATTAATCAGTAATTTTAGGTTAATTAATCAACTGAGACTATTCATAAACTATTCATAGAATAAATTCTTTATTTGAATGGTAGTTAATAATAAACTGTTAGTCTAAGTACAATTTAAATAGAAAAATGCAACATGTGCGTGAACGTAAATACAACATAGATTCTTCCTTGTTACCTTCCTCATCTTTACTTCCATAATCACTGTCTTCACGATTCTTTCCAACGCTGCGACATATACACAAGTTTGGGTTATCTGTGCAAGCACGGACGAATCATCAGAGATATATGTTCAAACTTAAACTCCGCATACACCTCAAAGGTACCAGTGAATCGGGCAGCGAAATTATGTTCTCGTAGATCCTTGAAATAAGCCTTTGACACTTTTAGAATATTGCAGGAGAATTTGTTTTGACTGTATCGTTCTTTTTCACGTTGCTGTTTAATCTGTGATTGTTTTAATCTTAGCACAAGATTATTTTCAAGTCCATTCAACTGACCTTCTCTTGCTATATCCTCAAACACGGAAATTTCCAGAAAAATAAGATTGTTTGATTCCCAACTACTTGAATAATTGCTTTAAGCTTGATACATAAAATTATTTCATATATCAATTCTCACGATACTTGGCCTTACACAAACACGAAAAATGTGAGATATCAACTCGGTATAGTTATATAAATAACCGGCTGTTATCCGCGACTTCGCCCGCGGTGGTTTTTCAAGCAAACCCCATTTATATCCAGTATTTCAAGAGCGCTATAATGTCAGAACGACAAGAGTTAAGACGCCTTGTGCTGTAATCACTAACTCATTGGGAATGATAAACTTCTATTTTGCTTATGACTCATTAATCGACGTCATAGCTTATTGAGACATGCATTTTACATCCTTATTAGCGATCTCAGTCTTAATCAATGTTACGGTTAAGATATTTTATCATTAACTCTTGTTTCGATTTTTCAAAAGTAAATCGACCTCTCACAGCTTAGGATAGGATGACAAATAATATGTACTGCAATCTCTTCAGAAAAAAACCTTTATTGAAATTATTTATACAGATCGCAAGGCAGTTGCCAACTTTACAGACTGCACAGAGAGAGAGAGAGAGAGAGAGAGAGGAAAAAACTACTATAAAATACGGGGATTTTCATTTTAAAAAACGGGACGAGATCTCGCTCTCTTTTCGCGAGCACTATCGTTGAGGAGTTGTTAAACACGGAGTTCTAACATTTCAATTAGCTTTTGTATATTTATTTTAATTAAATATACAAAGTATATTCGTTTAATTTATTTAAATATCATTATTCGAAGTCTAAAGCTTTGGCACGCATAAATGACTTTAAAGCTAACTATGTTTACTACATGGCCATGCAGGTTCGAAAAGGTTGACTACCCCTGGCTTAGAAAATTGATTAAGTCTCTAAAGAGAACTATCGTTTTGCAGAATAAGAATTTTATTTGATAAATGTTGTAGCAGTTGAGAAGTTTGAACGTTTATTATCTAAGTTTTCCCCACATTACAAAATATATAAATGATTTAATTCAGCAAAACGTAATCCAATTTACACCGCTTTTTGTGGAGAATATTGGTGAGATTCAAGCTCTGAATGAGACGTTTGGGACCTTATCAGTGCTGTAGTAGAGCATACCTATAGTAGCAAAAAAGTCAACTTCTACAAGCGACCCTTCGCGAAATACAGCCCCCTAAAATCGGGTCGCGCAAGATCGCGAGTGGCGTCGCTCCGCTAAGAATAATGGCGTTTAACTACTGTATTTAGCCCACGCGTCTGTGCCGGCTTCGAGTAGCCCACTTGATTGTTCGTGGAGTACTTGATGTTATATAGTTTTAGGGGAGTGTGGGGACTGGCACCCACCAGGCCGCTAAGGTGCGACCGATGGCGAGCATTGTGCGCATGCCTACATGCGAAACATGGAGGATAGTGAATAGACTGATACGTGTTAAAAACTGATCTTCAGAGAGGAATAACACGCGAAGGGTCAACAATTGTGGGGTGGTGTGATTTATGTAAAAAAATACGAAATAAAACATCTATTTCGCTAAAAAAAAAAGTAGTGAGAACGGCGGTCGCTCAGATATGTCCCATATGTCCGATATGTCCGATATGCCCCAATGGCTCCGAGGTGTCGCCATTGGGGCTAAAGAGGTGAACTTTTACCAAACTGATCTTTGGAGACGAATATCTTGCAAAAGGTTGTTTGTAGAGGTATGGTTCCTTTTACTATTTTGCTTCTATAGGTAAGCTCTACTACAGCTCTGATGAGGGCCCAAACGTCTCATTCAGAGCTTGAATTGAGCCAGAAAGTTTATTTCGGTTTGACAACTTTTAGGAACGAATTCAGTTTGACTATTTCAGTTTGTTAACCGAGGTTTGACTGTATCAGGTTTGAACATTATACGAGTTCCACAAAATTATAAAACATTTTATCAGGCCAACCATTTGTTCAAGATCGATCATTTCTCTATTTTCAGATAGCCTTTCTTTATATGACAAGGCTGATCAGCCGTCTTTTCTCGATAGGCTTTACCTAAAATAATTTCGTTCAATTAACCGAAGGACGTTGCGATCATTAAAAGTTTTATACATTAAGAATCGATAATCCACATCATTTATCAAAATGTTAACATTCGATAACTCTTAGGGACAGTCCATAAATTACGTAAGGGCGATTTCGGCCATTCTAGACCCCATCCACCTCCTGCGTAAGAAACCGTAATATTTTCTTTGATCCCCCTCTCCTTCCCTATCTTACGTAATATTTTGGCATGATTTTATAGAAAGATTTTAACAAAAAAAATTTTTTTTATCAAACCCTAAAAACCTTAGGCCCAAAATATATAATTATTAATTAGTTAATTTCAACTAATTTAAAAATATAAAAATGTAATGAATTCGAATGAACTATTTATTTTAAGAACTTTATTTTTTAATTATTAACAACTTTATTATTATTATCATCATTAATCAACGTCATTATAATTATTTTTATATTAATTTTAATGTTCGCAAAAGACGCAAAAAACTTTGTCAGATCGACTAGCTTGAGCATGTGTAAAAGAAACATCATACAAGATAAAACAAGAGAGAATAGAAAGAAACTATATTCCGTTGCCATATTGATTACATCTTGGCTAAGGCCAAGAAAATAAACTACATGCTGCTAAAATGTGTTAGGTGCACTTGGGGACTAAATAATAAAGCTTATAAAACTCTATATAATGGGGCAATACAACCAATGCTACTTTACGCGGCCTCTGGCTGTGATCATGTAACTAATAAAAGTTCAGTAGCAAGTAAATTACTCTCTCTTCAAAGCCAGTTTGACATCAGAATTTCAAAGTGCGGCAGAACAGTTTTTACTAATGCCTCTCTGATACTAGCGGAGCTTATTCCTTTGCCACTATGTATCGTAGAAAAGGTTCTAAACTACTACATCAGAACTACAAACGTCAAGGCTCAACAACAATCTCTACTCCTATCTACGGCTGTTCATACGCTACCACATTGCAATTACCCTACTATCTCTGAT
>NW_019385217.1:35311-40488 GCF_000671375.1 Centruroides sculpturatus
AGCATTTTTCTGCATTATTTTCAGATTCATGCTTTACCTTTTGCAAAAAGTGTATGTAATTTTAGATTGCTTGCTTCTAGTTAAAAGATCTTTATAAATTTCCTTATATGGTGCTAAGCACTTATGGAATAAGGAAAAAACATCTGGCAACACCAGAAGCAGAAGCGCCGAGATATGGCAAAATTGAAACAATTTTCGCGAAGAACCATATGTATCGAGACGAGAAAAGAAAATTTATACACTGAAGTACTAATAGTTCACGAAAATAATAATTTTCGTGAACTATTAGTACTTAAGCATGTAAAAATTTATTACATTTCATGTCGTATGAGGGTTATACCCAATTCTCGAACCGTGTCAGAGTGAATCCATGCTATATAAGTGCCGTGTTATACGGGGGATGGTACCAATTCTCGAACCGTGTTAGAGTGAATCCGTGCTATAAAAGTACCGTGTTATACGGGGGATGGTACCAATTCTCGAACCGTGTTAGAGTGAATCCGTGCTATAGAAGTGCCGTGTTATACGGGGGTTACCTGTAGTATTCGTTATGGCCACTGCTCAAATTTCCTTCAAAAGTATTAACAATTTCTTCGAGCTGTTCTTCGGTTTCAATATTTGCGATTTGTTCGCCAGGCAAAGATGACGATGCTATGTGTCTTTTTGGTTTAATGCCAAACATGGCTTCATACGGACTTTGGCATATTCCTTAGTGATATGTAGTGTTCTTGGTAAATTGTACAAAGGGCAAACCGTCTGACAATTTATTTGTATTGTTATCGTTCATGCATGCAGTTAACATATTTTGTATATCCTGATTGATCCTTTCAACTGAGCCTTGTGTTTGATTATGACGAGACTTTCCATGAACTATCTTAACAGTTCGGATATGACTCGATTACAGAATCCCCTACCATTATCTGAATGCAATAAAGCTGGGGCACCAAATGTTAAAAATATTCGAAGAAGGTGATATGCTACTTCTTCAGCTGTCTTAGTTTTCAAAGGTAGTAGCTGGACAAATTTCGTTAAATGATCTTGATACACCATTATGAACTTATATTCACCATCCTTGTGTGACTACAGGTCTATCAGATCGACTTGACATTTTGAGTTTAACTCCGAACTGACCATTGGTTTCACAACAATACCGTTTTTAGGTGCACTATGTTTCATTTGACTATGTTTACATAAATTTAAATACAACATTACAACTTCATGTGTAATATTTTTGTATTTAAGTTGCAATTCTTTAAGCATACGTGTTCTTCCTCCATGGCCTGTTCTGCTGTGAGTTTCAGATAGTATACTGAACAATTCATCATTGGTAACATAATACTGTATATTCGTTTCTCCTGGTTAGAATGGTACAATTAATTTCTCTTCATCATTAATTTTTAAAATGTCAAAACGTTTTAATCGTCTGTAATCCAAAGGTGTGCTGCACTTAGTTNAATAATAAATGTAGCCGCTGTGATAAATGGGCGCATTGTTCTTGTGCCAATATTGAAGAAAACGACAGTTTAACCATTTTAATTTGTCCTTCTTGTATACGAAAAATAATATCCTCATCTTACCCCACGGGCGGGGCAAGATGGCGCATTTACGTATAATTTTAAAATATTAAATTTTCTTGTTTTTAAAAACGTTTTTTAAAAATTAAATTATGTATTATATATTACCACATGTTGTGGTTGCCGAGAATGAAAAAATTATTGTACTCATTAAAGTGGCTGCCATCTTATGACTTTTCAAACCTTAACGTCCTCATTCTTCCCCACCTTCCCCTATGTGTAGCAAGAGATCGAATCCAAAACTCCTTGTTTTGCTTTTGCACTCCTTTCAAAATCTGGATCATTCCCTACAATTTGATCAATGATTTCGGTTATCGTTACCAAACTTTACTAACGAAATCTTTGGAAAAATTCTTTGGGTTCTTCATTTTCAGAATCACTATTTTCTAGTTCTACATGAATTCCTTGTTCTGCCAGTTATTAAATGTCGTCATTAGTAAGGCTCTCACCAGAAATCTGCAGTAACTCCTCAATATCCTGCTCGTCTACATCTAGTCCTGTTGTATCGATTAGGTTGACAATTTGGTCAACCTAACTATACAGCGATAGGCTCTTCTCGTTGAGAATCCTTGGATACCTTCAGCCATAACTTCTTCCGCACTCCGTTCGTGCATTTATCAGTTAATTCTTGCCAACAAAATCGATATTGCCTATGGCATCCATGATGTTATATTTTTTCCGAAATTGCATTAAACAAACATAGATTTAGGGGAAATACAGCGCTACTACGAATTGCCACCTTTTGCTGATTGGTTCGTGTTTGGAAATAATCGTATTATATACGAATCAGTGAAATGCCGCGATAATTTGAATTAGTGTAAATTTTGAGCTTTTATTAGCTTCGAGGATCAGACCGTGTCATATCGAATCAGCGTTAAACGAGGTCTTATTGTAAATCTACAAAAAATAATAATTATCGAGAATTATTTATTAATGTTTCTTCTTATTTTTAGAATTATTCGACTTTTCGAAGCGGGAATTATTAATAAAGTCGAAGGATTGGAAAGAGAAATGACACCACCAAAATCATCTAAATTTCGTTCTTTGACTCTCGATGATTTCTTCAGTCCATTCATTTTACTTGTAATTGGATATATATTGTCTACAATCTGTTTCATTATTGAATTTCTGTTTTGCCGAAAAACATCTTTCTTGCAATTATTATAAATTTAACTAATTACTTATTACGCTTGAAACTTCTCGAATTGAATGCAATTCGTTGCTATTCACAAATAATGCAAATTAAATCAATTAAGATAAGACATAAATAAATAAATTCTATCAAAATTAACATATAAAGTCCTATATCAATCAATCAATTCTTTATTGTATGAACTTTACTTAGTTACAAGGGGGTAAATTGTTACAAAAACAAAAATTAATACTAATATAATGTTTAACAAGTTAATAATTTAGTACAAAATAACACAAAGTAAAATATAGAGTAATAATGAGTTTTTGAGAAGTATGATATATTAATATCTTTTCAAGTCTTAAACCTTATTAAATACTTGTCCCTACTGGCTTTAAATTTTACACAATGAAGTACGTGTTCCCAAGTTTCTTATACGTGCGTAGTACAATTACTACATATTTTTTCAGGATCTATATTGATATTATACGTTAAGATATAATTTTGACCGCATCTCAAAAAAAATAATTAATCGTTAATAGGCAGACAAGTCAAAGTCCGCGAAAGATGTTTAAGACAATGTTTTTTACTTCATATAATCTAAAACATGTCAGCAGATACCATCCTCTCAATGTATCTGAAGTCATTCCTTATCGAGTTCCCTTACAATGTTAAATCAGGTAGAGCAATATCTATTAGAGTATACCAAGTATTCAATATATTTCATAGGGGAGTGTTCAAATGTATAAAGCTGTTATGGGTTCTATACACTTCTATTCGTCTTTCTGAAGTAGTCTTTTACGCTATGATGTCTACAGGGCAACCCTATTCTAATTTTACTACAGTCTGAAAAAGAAAGCATTATAAATTTTTTAATCTAAATATTCACAGAGATTCCAACAAGCTGTTGCTTGACCATAAACCCACCGCATCATTCTATCTCCCTTCTTATCATTCCTTTAAATCAGCCATATTTAATTTGCATTGCTTCTCTAATGTAATTTGAATTTCTTCAATCAATTTTTTCAAAGAATTTTTTGACATTACATGTGCATCTTGAAAAGAGGATTATCCTTCTTCCATCGTCTAAAAAATAGTAATCAAAACAAAGCGTGCAAAACACTCTTTAACAACACTCACAAGACAACAAATTATATATACGTTGGTAAAAAATACACAATATTATATTTATATCTTATCATACAACATAGAATTAGTGAACGCAAAAGGAGTTAACTGAACTAGTTCTATTAAACTGGTAATAAAGTATAATTATCAATCATCATGAAGGAGTTTTCTCTGATAAGCAGAATAGAACATACACGTAAACAGGTTATTCCCTTATTCCCTGTTTTGAGAGGAAGGTTTCAGGGAGCATGACAGCTTCATAACAAGGAAAAGTAAGTACAAAGAAGCTTCTTCGAATGAACGTAGTACCTTTATATCTCCCTACTCCTCGTTAATGTTCTTGGAGAACTTGCTCATTCTTATTATCGATCACTAAATCAATACTGATTTAGTGATCGATATTATATATTGTATATATATATATACAATATATAAAAGTACGAAGTGGCAATATATATATAAAAGTATATATTGCCACTTCGTACCAGGCTCACACCTAATTCCTGTTGAAATGATTTTGTTTACATATTTTAATTTTATTATTTTTTAATTAATTAATTGTATTTTACTTTTATTTATTCGTTTATTTTACTTTTATTGTTTATTTATTTCTTATTTTAAGTATGTGAAAACAGTATTTATTTAGATATTTATTTTGCATTGAATTTTGGAAATGCCATCAAGCAGTTGATTTTCACCCAGCAGTTGATAATAAGCCCAAAGGACACTTAAAAAATACAAAAAGACATTCGGAAAATAACGTACAAAGCAACAACGCAATACATAAAAAATATTTTAGAAATACAGCAGAACCTCGATTATCCGGACCTCTATTATCCGGATTTTCGATTATCCGGATTGTTCAAAATAAACAAAAATTTTATAAATTTGCTGATTTGCACTTGGCGAATTACGATACTGTTTATGTACGTGATGGAATGCATAACTTTTTTTGTTTCAACAACGTCTCACGCAGCACAGTGGTCATAAACTCTTAATATATTTTATGTAGTAATAAAAATATAACTTGACATACGTATTTATAAATAATTTATATTCAAATTACATCATTTCTATGACCAAGTGCGGCGTATGGGCAACGTGGGCCACCGCCTATGCCTCGCGGTCCATAGGGCCTCGCGCCTCGAAGGTTTATGCATTACTTAAAAGCCGCGAACGCGAAGAAAAAAATTTACTCGTCATAAAACGATAAATAGTTTGTCAAATTTTTATTCATAAAAATGCAGTTTCAACTGCTTTTTATTTTATAAAATCCGTCTTCTTGCGCCACCAGAGGGCCTTTTAAACAATAGGTAGTCTGTTAGCGTTGGTCAGTAGTAGTC
>NW_019385217.1:43622-49629 GCF_000671375.1 Centruroides sculpturatus
ACTTGACATCTTGAGTTTAACTCTGAACTGACTATTGGTTTCACAACAATACCTTTTTTAGGTGCACTATGTTTCATTTGACATTGTTTACATAAATTTAAATACAACATTACAACTTCATGTGTAATATTTTTGTATTTAAGTTGCAATTCTTTAAGCATACGTGTTCTTCCTCCATGGCCTGTTTTGCTGTGAGTTTCAGATAGTATACTGAACAATTTATCATTGGTAACATAATACTGTATATTCGTTTCTCCTGGTTAGAATGGTACAATTAATTTCTCTTCATCATTAATTTTTAAAATGTCAAAACGTTTTAATCGTCTGTAATCCAAAGGTGTGCTGCACTTAGTTTTAGCAGAAATCACTTCAGAAAGTATTTTAAAGTACTTTTCTTGAGAAAAATAAAAACAATTGTCTTCTCGTTTACTTGCAATTAATGCACGTAACGTTTCAAAAAAAGTTCTTGGTTCATTGCAGTATCCATTCAATATAAATTAGGGTATTGGAAAAAAAATAAAATTTAAGAAAACATTGCACGCAGCAGTAAACCTTGCATAAGACTGACACACAGCAGTGTTCCAGAGTATAACAAATAGATACGACGCGATTTCAATTGCGACAGAACAAAGGATTTAGCGACAGGCTGTCGCCTTTCTGTCGACATCGGCTTCTTGGGTGACGTTTCGACTTCCCGAGAAAACCAAAGCTTATCTGTGCTTGTCGACATACACCGGCGATTGTTCGAATGTATAATAATATAACCAAATATTCGGTCTTTCACCAACATATTTTGTATATGTCGACATTCATCGGAGAATATCGACATTCTCTAATTTCGGTCTTTCACGATAACATATTCTGTATATATATATACAGATTATTTTAAACTTACGTCCAATATAATGAAAATTTTATACTTTAAATTGATCATATGTTATTATATATAATAAAAATAAAAAACTTACAATTTGTCAAGCTGATTCTTATAAGGAAATCCTTTTCTTACTCCGTACGAAGCGGCGAAGGTAACAAGAATGTCTTTAGAAATCACCAAGTCGTGTGTTTCGTAACGCCTTTGTAAACGTTTTAGCAATGGGCGACTGTTTATAAAAGCAAATTTTCCATTTAAAATTCTCTGAGTTACTTCCTCGGAATTTAGAAACGTTTTCTTTAACAACATGTAATCTCTTAACAACATGGCATTCCCAGATTTCGAATTCTAAATAAACAATTAAATAAATATATTGAACAGTTTATTTGTAGTTTATTCTATTATATATATACATGTACTTTTAATGTATCTTGCTTAAATTTTCCTCTTTCGTACAATATAATAGAAATTACAGAATTTTATTCTTTACTGTCTTGGCCAGTTAAGATGGATACGTATGAAGGCGTGAATTATTTTTGAAAGAAGGAGCATGAATATTTTAAAAGTAGATAATGGCAAATAAGTACAATTTCACGAAAAATAAGTAATCAGTGTATAAAAGAATAACATAGCTAAAATTATAACTGAAAACAAAAGTAAGAAAAAGAAAATAAAGACTATTAAGAGACTAATGAAATATAGGAAGATCAGAAGGTAAGAAAAGTACTGTGTACTGATACTAGGGATTGTAAATTTACCGACTTTTTATTTACCGGTAATTCGGTAAATGAAAATTAAAATACTGGTTTACCGGTAAATTACCGGTAAATTTTTTCTTGAAAATTAAAATTAAAAAAATTTGAATTAAAATGTGACAAATTAAAACGATTTTTGAAAATAATATAATGGAAAAATCCGATTTTCTTTTTTCCTGATACGTTTAAGGGGAAGAGAAGCCAGCATCTAAACACGAATGATTGATCTGAAAGAAGATTTCTTTGTCTTCTCCTGTGCTCATGTGCTATATCACAAATTCTACATGAGAGACAAGCCCAAAATATCTGTTTTGTAGCAATTTGTAAGTAGGGACGACGTTTTGTAGCTGTTTATATTCGATAATTTATGTAAATTAACAACATACAAACATATACCAGTATATTTAAATAGAAATGCTGTACAGTACATCCCTTGTTCACAGAATTGTACCTACCTGATATAATTCGAAAGCACACAATTTCTACTAATAGAATAACTAACCAACGTGTCAACGCCATTTTTAAGTAGTAGTAAAGTGCAGAGGTTAGAAAAATATAAACGTTTCGGGTTCTTATAGGGCAGGAAATAAAAATTTCCTCGCACGCAATCTTATCTGGGAATTTATTTTTCCTTTTAATGCATGAATTATGTTAGAATAAATAAGCCAATCAATAGTTTTAAATTATTATTATAAGTTTAGTTTTCAAAAAATCTATTCAAATTTAAAATTAACACAATCAAATATCTGCGAGTTTTAATAACTTTTTAATTTATTTAATTTAAAATATATGCTCTCCACCTAAAATTACTAGTGGATTTTCTCTGTACATCATACTTTTCCTNATGTGAAAACAGTATTTATTTAGATATTTATTTTGCATTGAATTTTGGAAATGCCATCAAGCAGTTGATTTTCACCCAGCAGTTGATAATAAGCCCAAAGGACACTTAAAAAATACAAAAAGACATTCGGAAAATAACGTACAAAGCAACAACGCGATACATAAAAAATATTTTAGAAATACAGCAGAACCTCGATTATCCGGACCTCTATTATCCGGATTTTCGATTATCCGGATTGTTCAAAATAAACAAAAATTTTATAAATTTGCTGATTTGCACTTGGCGAATTACGACACTGTTTATGTACGTGATGGAATGCATAACTTTTTTTGTTTCAACAACGTCTCACGCAGCACAGTGGTCATAAACTCTTAATATATTTTATGTAGTAATAAAAATATAACTTGACATACGTATTTATAAATAATTTATATTCAAATTACATCATTTCTATGACCAAGGGCGGCGTAAGGCATGGACGACGTGGGCCACCGCCTATGCCTCGCGGTCCATAGGGCCTCGCGCCTCGAAGGTTTATGCATTACTTAAAAGCCGCAAACGCGAAGAAAAAAATTTACTCGTCATAAAACGATAAATAGTTTGTCAAATTTTTATTCATAAAAATGCAGTTTCAACTGCTTTTTATTTTATAAAATCCGTCTTCTTGCGCCACCAGAGGGCCTTTTAAACAATAGGTAGTCTGTTAGCGTTCGTCAGTAGTAGTCTAAATTCAATACAAACGTTTGTTTCTTGAAAATTTGATCACGATTTAAATACAATATTTATTTTTAATATTACCGATATGTCATCGAAAAAAACGTGTTGTATTATCATTAAAAGACAAATTAAAGTATTTGTTTCGATTATCCGAATTTTTCCTTATCCGGACTACCTTCATCCCCAATTAGTGCGGATAATCGAGGTTCTACTGTATATAGGTAATATTAATATATATTCATTGATTTAACATTCAAAGCATATATTTCAAAATAATTCACTATTCAATAAGATTAGTTTTATGATATATTTAAAATAATTTGTGAGGAATAATTCGCGAAATTCTACTCCACCTCCAAACGCGTTTTCCAATTATATATTCAAGTATAAAACAAATAATAGACAAAATGTAACCAATGATCAACAGAGCGAAAGCACTTAAAAAATCGTTTAGTTTTAGCTTAAAAAATTCGGAAGTTTCAATTTTTTTATCATCGGCATTATTCTCAAATTTTTCAAGAATTCCTGCTTCAAATAGTCTCGAGATTCTGAAAATAAGTATTTAAAAACACATTAATACACATATAACTAATCACAGTCATACAAGCAGGTCCTCACTTTACGTCATCGGTGGAAACTGCCAACCAACGTATGAAGATACCAATTTTACCACAGGCTCTAAATAATATAAACCAAAATATAAATCTGTTAATATTAATGAATTTACATCCTGTTTGCAATCTCTAGCATTTATAAAGAAAATTTGACAAGAATAATTGTAAATGATTATAAACGTACAGTACTTGTATACTTTCTAGAGGACGAGAGAACGTTAAGTGAGGAATTGCTGTACTAAATTCTCATGTTCGTACTATAAATATGTAACTATGTGGATCGATGAGAATTAACTCAAAGTGAAATATTTTTATTATTCTTTTTCAATTCACCTTATCAACAATTCTAAGCTGGCAAAATGGCTGGTCAGTTCTGCAGGGTTGAAAGAAAGTCACTGGAACAAAATGTAGAATGTACCAAAAGTTAATTCGCACATGTCAGGAACATATTGGATCAAGGAGGAAACAGATCGATGTTTGTTACACGTACGGCTGTCATCTTGATGACGGCCATATTGAACACAACTCCGAAAAACAGTAAATGGGAAGGGGATCGTGTGACGCATCTACGGTCAGAATTTCAAAACAAATCGATTGCTGAAAGCTTTCATTAACCTACCTGGAAGGGTTACAAAGTTAAGCACGTTACATGATTTGCTCAATGTACATTCTTTGGGTACAATCTATATTCTGTAGCAGGAGTGTTAAGTGACATTCTTTCCCACCCTGTATATTGATAAGAACATAATAATTTCATAACTTTTCGTTACTTTTATAATGTCCTTGAGATTCATAAAAATAAATTTATTAATTATACAAATTTATTTTTGAAATTAACCCATTTTAATCTTAAATACATAAAATTGTTCCATATTTTATACAAGTTTGCTAATAGATTTTTTTTGGTAAGTCTTTCTTTTTACTTTCCCGGCTGTTATATATAACAGAGGCGTCACAGAAGAGTCTGGTGATCGGTCATAAAACGACTCTTCAGATTTTTATATTTTTGGACTTAGGACACCTTGAAATGTCGAGAAATGCGAAAGAAAAAAAATTCGGGGAAAATTTCTGTATGTATGGATAGTGTGGGTGTGTGTGTTGGGCAGGATTTTGTTCACCCTGTTTGCACTTTAATAATTGCTGTGCTTTTTCTCGAAAATTTCTGAAAATTTTCTGGAAGGTATGATTATTGGGGGAATTGATGCTATTAAATTTTCGTAACTGAAGGTCGAGGGTGGGTCGATGATGGGGCTTGTGTGTATCTCGAATAAGGTCGGATTTAATTACAATTTTACTTATTATTAGCATTTACAAGTTTTATAAAACCCATCCCTACCCTGAAAATTAAGCCCGTTGCTTGTTATAATAATTCAAAATATAAAAATTTTAAAAATAAAATATAACAGATAGCGCCTCCAAATGAAGCCAGGAAACTTAAGCAACTCCTTGTTGGATTATGTGATATGTTACTGTGAAAGACCGATATCTGGCAAATGTCGAGATTCTTCGGTGAATGTCAGCATTCACACAGTCGTTTCGTGTATGTACGAAATATTTGCTAAATATCATTATTTCTCACTTACACCGGCAAATGTCTACATTCAGCAGGCACTGATGGTGAATGTTGAATTAAAATATTTTTTTTACGTTAAGTCAAAAATGCAACTTTTTAATATGTCAAAATAGGAGAAAACTTAAGTATCAGCACATGTAAATAAATTGTTGAACTTAAAACGAACAGTACATTCTTAATCAGAAAAGAAAAATAATACAGTCGACCCCCCTATAATTACGGTCCCTATAATTACGATTCCTATAAAACTACGAAAAAATTGCTACCGGTATCCGTAAAAAATAGTAAAAGTTCCCTATAAACACCTCAAACGTCATCGGGCAGCCGAACTACTTTCCCGCCGTCCGTAGCGCCACGCTACGGAGAGATTTCTATCGTCTGGACAGTATTATATAAATTATATATAAATTAGGTACTGTACATATAATTATATATTAATTATATATAAATTAGGTACTGTATATATAATTATATATTAACTTATTGTAACTTTGTTATAATTAAATATATAATTTCCGCCGTCTAGCGTGGCGCCACGCTACGGAGATTTTTACGCTAACTATCGTCTGTCAGTATGTAAATTAGGTACCGTAAGTCTAATACAGTACTGTAATTTTATACATTTCTTGT
>NW_019385217.1:52433-68387 GCF_000671375.1 Centruroides sculpturatus
TTTTGATAATGTTTAAGATATAACAACAACAAAATACATAGGGAATTGATTATAATATATAACAATCAGTCTTTAAGTATAACATCTTGATAAAGTAATGCATATTTATCACGCCAGATGGTGCCACTTATATAGGGCTCAAATATCTTTTTTTTGTAAAGTTAGTTGATTTTTTCCTTTATTTAAAGTGTCGCCAAATTTGGCTGACGTTAGATCAATATATATATATATATTTTTTTTTTCAATGTCCCTTTTAAATACCTATGAACACAATATTTTCTACATAGAAATTTCTAGTATGGATTTTTCATTTACCGAATTACCGGTAAATTTATCGAAATTTTTTTTGTCAATTTATCGGTTAACCGACAAATCGGTAAACCGGTATACAATCCCTAATTTGATACGATCTCATTTATAATCATGACTGTTAATTCAGATAAATTACAGAAATATCACTAGAGTAGGTAAATATTATGCTGCTCTTTTTGATTAAATTAAAACTGTATTCTTATAACTCACCATTAGAAACATGGCAATGGATTCTCCACTTAAAGATCCACAAGAATATTCTCCATTCAGAACTGATGATGTTAGTTCCTCAAATGTGCTGGGAACTGATTTATACAAGGGTTTAGTCATGAACGTCATTAAAGTCCCACCATAACTAGCTATCAAAACAACGACTGATAGCAACCATAATCCAATTGTGAATCTCGATGCAAAGCCACTTATATTCTGTATGTTTCCTCCTGAAAGTTAGGAAATCAATTATGTGAGACAAATATTAATTTAGAAAATTATTCCGTAATTAAGTTTCTTGTTAATTACGAAATATGATCTGTAACGAAGATTGCAAACCACCAAAAAAATTTTCTAGCTATCAATCGATAGATGTTGATACCGTTCTAAAGTGAGCATGTTGCCAGATTGCAAATAGTATTCTAAATGTACACTACACGTAATAAAGTCGTAATTTATCACTTTATTACGTGCAGTGTACATAGCAAAAAGCGGGTTAATCAACTTAACTTAAAACATGCACAGGATTATTTCTTATCTCGGCTGCCATCTTCTCGAAATAGGCTCCATCCGCGGATGCCGAAGACAATCAGTTTAAAAAGTTATAAAAAATACATTATTTTGAATTGACATTGCTTGATTTCGTATTATGGGATGTGACACATAGGAGATCTGTCAAGGAGTGAAAACTACCGCCTTTGGCTCTTTTATTGTCCCAATCCTTTCAGTTGTCGATTCAATGAAATTTTTTAATATTAATTTTAATTTCTTACCTTGTTCAATTAAAGTTCCAAACAGATACCAGATCACATTCATAACAGATGGGAACGAACTGGATTCATTAGAATATTCGTATTTTATCAGTTTATGCAATATGAGTCCGGTCAGTATAAGAAATGTACAAACCATAATCCACAGCTGTAAAATGAACAAAAATTACTCACATTTTTATAATTAATATTTAAAAAATCACTACTTATCTTACGTTTAACGTAAATGGCTTAATAATAGAATTCCAATTTATTTCCTTCACACCATGTTTAACGATGAATTGCACTTGATGGAAAATTATACTTGACAAATAGTTCATGGCCTGATAACGTTCGTGCGTTATCATAAGTGGCATAAATGTTATATCAGCTTTCTGAAAAATATTTTTGGTTATGTTTAAAAAATAATATAAAAAATTAAAATTATATTCTGTAAAATAGAATTGTTTACTTAAGTAGTATATTTTATAAAATTATATTAAACTTATGCAGTATCTACTTAAGAAAACGTAATTAATACAGTGTTAGGATTTGTATTCCAACGACTCCTGACTTGTAACTTTAATTTTATCCCCATAATCATTCATTATTCGGCTGAAATTTTTTAAAATTGAAGATCTATAAATTTTTAATGGCATCTGCCTATCTGTCTGACTTGCATTCCTTAATATCGAGAATGCAGTTATACAGATGAAAATCGAGACTAGATACAAAAAGATTAAGGGTGGGAGGCTCCAGTTAACTATGTAGGAACTTTCGTTTTAGAACGGAACTCACGTTATTTCAATTCAAACATTTTCTACTAAAAGGAGTTAGATGATTTGTATGGCTACATTGTTAATACTAAATATATGGTGTATAGGGATAAGACACTACTAAAATTGAGATCATTGTGACGAAAAATTGCAGCTCGGTATTGTGACGATGTCATAATAAATAATTTTATGTTTTACTTATGATTTTTCTTTAGCATTATGATTATGTACCTTTCTCATAACAGTAGGACAGTAATTATAATATTTTGCATTCATTTCATACTGTACATTTCGTTTATAAATTTATAACTTGGATTTAATCCGTTAGTCTTTCACACCATTGAGATGGTATGTAATTATAGCCTTGCAAAATCCAATTTGATACATACATTTCCAGGATAGACGCATAATGGAAAATAATGGTATAACAAAAGTTCAAAAACGTTATGAAATAAGATCGAAGTTACTAGAAAAACAAGTATTGGTGGAATAGTTTTAGTTTTATACTATAACTTAGGAAATAATATAAATATAAATATATATATATATAAATTTATAATCAAACGAATGGGAAGTAAAAACATGATTCTCTTATTCTTTCATGTTTATTATTTTCAAATTTTTTAAATATTTCCAATCATAGCGTTAAATGGAAACAAATACTGTGTAATATTCGAAAAATTCCACACACAATGATAGAAATTGTAAAGTTAAGTAAAAATAACAATTCCTACAGAGTAGTCAAAACATTCTTCTTAAAGATACAGTAACTATGAATGAAAAAAATAAATTCTGTCATGATCACTGCATGCTACGGGATATTTTTAAAAAATAAAAAAGTTTAAATAATCTTGTTGTTATAATAAAATTATTATACATTTGTAATAAGTTGACCAACAGTTCCACCCCACGTGCCATTCTTCATTCGTCTTCCAAATGCTCTTGGTATGGGTCTTGTTATTTCATATCTGAAAATATTTAACTTTACTAAGCTTGACACGTGAAACGTTTAATGTAAACATTAAACGTTTCACGTGTCACGCATTAAGCTGATTGATCTACTATATACACATGAAATTACTTAGCTTAAATTCGTAAGGACAAGTTGTCCGTGAAAGAAAGAACAAAAATAGAAACAGTGGCAGAGAAAATCGATGAATCGTCACAAAGTTTTAATACCACGATATCCACTAATTTGACAATAAAATATTATTAATACTATAGTCTACCTGAAATTTAATTTTTCTTGTAATATTTTAAAAATGTAATATTGAAAACATTTCTCTATCTGTTTTCCGAATTCATCCAGTTTCATAAAGAAAGGATCCTGAAAATCATAAATTATTACTATTAAATATTTCTATTGTATATATTATGTATATATATAATATTTCACAGTGCATTACGGTTACTCCAGCTACTCTCCAGACATGACAATCATTAGTTCTTCCTAAAATAGGAGGGAAAAAAAATATGTTATACACTAAGCCAAGTAATAATTATGTAAAAATTTGTACGAATCTCTTGGATGAAAATTATAAAGATAAAATAATAAATATCCGAGTAATTTAATTGTGAAATATATTTATTGTACAGTATATACATAAACAACGTTAATTGGACTGCAGTTTTCAAATTGCAGACCTATACATTTCCACTCTCATCCATCACTCATTTGTTAATCTCGAGAACGGCACTTGATAGAGAAAAAACCGAAACCAGATATGGAGGATCCGATAACTATATACGAACTTCCAATGTGTGAAAATTTTAAAGGCGATTAAAAATTGCAATCCGGCATTTCGACGATATCACAATAAATTCACTCATTTTGGAAAAGAATCAAGGAAATAAAATTAAGCTGTGGTCACATAACGAATATAGAAGGGGACCGTCCATAAATTACGTAAGGGCGATTTCGGCTATTCTAGACTCCACCCACCCCTGTGTAAGAAACAGTAATATTTTCTTTGATCCCCCTCTCTTTCCCTATCTTACGTAACATTTTGGCATGATTTTATAGAAAGATTTTAACAAAAATTTTTTTATGAAACCGTAACAATCTTAGGCCTCTGGCTGTGGTCATGTAACTAGTAAAAATTCAGTAGCAAGTAAAGTACTCTCTCTTCAAAAACAGTTTGCCCTCAGAATTTCAGTGATGCAGAACTGTTTTTACTAATGCCTCTCTGATACTAGCAGAGTTCCTTCCTTTGCCACTATGCATTGTAGAAAAGGTTCTAAACGATTACATCAGAACTACAAACGTCAAGGCTCAACAACGGTCTCTACTCCTATCTACGGCTACCACATTGCAATTACCCTACCATCTCTGATCATCATCCTGTAAACAAGGTTATTTTGTGTCATCTGCTTCCTGCATGGATAATCATGCAGACATTAATATCTACACAGATGGGTCCAAAAGCTCCTTTCTTGTCGGCTCAAGTATCTTATCTTCCTGCAAACTGACATATTTTACCAAAAGTATGTTAGAAGGCACAGATACCTCCCAACATATCTCCATCTATCAAGCTGAAGAAGATGCTGACTACCAAGCTGTTCAGTGGGCCACTTCACTACCAAACAAAACTCTGTCTATGAACATTTACAGTGATTATCAGTCTGTCCTAAAAGCTCTATTAAATCCCAATTGCAATAGCAATAAAATCGCATATATCCAGCACCATATTAAAAGTCTTGTAAATAAGACAAATTTTATATTTGTTCCTGGCCATACCGGCATACTAATGAAATGAAAAAGCCGACTTTGAGGCTAAGTCAGCTGCAAAGGACACCGATTTGTACTACACTCATATCCCTCTCTCACGTAGCAGCCTTAAAAATTATATTCATGACAACGCTAGGCAAAAGTGGAATCAGTAAAAGTAGTTGAGCAGTAAAACTGGTAGAATAACCAGACTATTTTCCTAGTGTTGAATGTAAGTTCTCATCACTACTTAGAGATTTAACGTTTGCTACTGCTCAACTACTTACTGAGCATGGTAATTTTAAAGCTACCTGGCGATGTATAACCGGGCAGAAACTGCTTCTTGCTTTTGCTCTACAGAAAACCTAGACACCGTCGACCATATGATCTATCATTGTCCAATTTACGATCAAGATAGACTTATTTTGAAATTAGAAATCTTTACGCTTGGTTTCAGGTGGCCAAAACTACTCGATAAGCTTGTTCAGAAACCACTGTTTGATGCTTTTTACAATTATGCTCAAAAAATATGGAAGAAAAAACTATTTATAATTTCTAATTTCTAGTTTTACATTTTAGTTTTCACTAAAAGCCGAATACTAATTTTATGTTTACTTTGTATCATGTATTTTGGTTTATGTATTCTTAGTGTTATACACCCACAGGAGTGGTTCACTTATTCTAATAAAAAACAAGAGAGAGAAACCACCACACGGCCTTTCTCCCATGACAAAAAATGTGTAGAGCGTGAATCTGCTAGCGTTATTACTCTATCACGTCATACGAGACAACGAGCGTTCTTAATAGAAACCGCCAAATTGAAGCCAAATTCATAACGCCACCACTCAACGAGATCAAAAAATAAAAATAAGAATCTTTACCTAAGACGAGATCTATTACCCCCTGAGTAAGAAATCGTAAGGAATCCTTGACCCCCACCCACCCCAAAATACCTTACGTAATATTATGGACGGCCCCAAGGTTAAACTGTATCAATTAAAGTTAACAGATAGACCTGATTTACTAATATTAATCTACGAAAAGCTAGATGTTATAAATATACTGATGAACAAGTAATTATTTATTAGCATAGTCACGCAATTTTTAATCATTTAAATTAAAATATACGCTCTCCATCTCGAAGTAATAGTGGCTTGCCCCTGTACATCATACTTTTTCTTTAATAATACACGTGTTTGATGATTTTTAAAACATGTCAGATTATTTTGAATATAAAAGTTTCTTATTTAAATGCGTTGTAAGCAAAGTAGAGCGAATTAACAGCTGCTTAGAGTTAAGCAAACAGATCTATAACGGCTTTACATCAATAAAAGTTATAATTACAGGACCCAAAGTGTTTCATATACATCTTGAGTGATTACTAAGTGGATAGCTAGCCAAACATATACACTGTACTTTTTCATATAGGCCTATTAACATAAATAAAAATACGTTCTCTTTCAGTTTTTTCAATAATTGAAGCGACCCATTGTCATAAAATATTAAGATATAAATTAAAATTAAAAAAATTTGAATTAAAATGTGACAAATTAAAACGATTTTTGAAAATAATATAATGGAAAAATCCGATTTTCTTTTTTCCTGATACGTTTAAGGGGAAGAGAAGCCAGCATCTAAACACGAATGATTGATCTGAAAGAAGATTTCTTTNTTTTTGTTTGCTAATTTATAAAAGTTGGAGTCTTCTATTCCAACAACAACCGCCAACACATTTTGGGGATCTGTACGGCCACGGTCGACATTAGGGACTTGTATTCGTACGGTATCACCAATTTGAGCAGGAGGAAATTTTCTTTTTGTCCTTTGTAACATTGTCGTTGCTTGCAGTAGAAGATTCTCTTTCGCGGCCGCTCTTTTTATAGTAATAAATTCGCGTTGTTCAGTCAGGGCTTGACATAAAGACGTGGTGGATTGCAGTTCCTCTTCAATATTTTCCTTTGGAATATACAGGTAACCCCCGTATAACACGGTAGTTACGTTCCAAAAAATTGCCGTGCTATGCGAATCCGTGTTATACGAATCAAAGAACTAGTGCGAAAAGGAGAGTTAGGTTCCGAAAATTAAAAAACATGCTACTATATTTTCATAATTAAGTTAAATATCTTTATTAAAATTTTCTTAAGTGATACATATTAATATAAAAAATGTTTTCTTTGTCATCACTAAAAGCACTATTAACCAAGAGCGTTTTATTTTTGGCAAGTTATCGTTATCCTCTGAGCNTAGACCTGATTTACTAATATTAATCTACGAAAAGCTAGATGTTATAAATATACTGATGAACAAGTAATTATTTATTAGCATAGTCACGCAATTTTTAATCATTTAAATTAAAATATACGCTCTCCATCTCGAAGTAATAGTGGCTTGCCCCTGTACATCATACTTTTTCTTTAATAATACACGTGTTTGATGATTTTTAAAACATGTCAGATTATTTTGAATATAAAAGTTTCTTATTTAAATGCGTTGTAAGCAAAGTAGAGCGAATTAACAGCTGCTTAGAGTTAAGCAAACAGATCTATAACGGCTTTACATCAATAAAAGTTATAATTACAGGACCCAAAGTGTTTCATATACATCTTGAGTGATTACTAAGTGGATAGCTAGCCAAACATATACACTGTACTTTTTCATATAGGCCTATTAACATAAATAAAAATACGTTCTCTTTCAGTTTTTTCAATAATTGAAGCGACCCATTGTCATAAAATATTAAGATATAAATTAAAATTAAAAAAATTTGAATTAAAATGTGACAAATTAAAACGATTTTTGAAAATAATATAATGGAAAAATCCGATTTTCTTTTTTCCTGATACGTTTAAGGGGAAGAGAAGCCAGCATCTAAACACGAATGATTGATCTGAAAGAAGATTTCTTTGTCTTCTCCTGTGCTCATGTGCTATATCACAAATTCTACATGAGAGACAAGCCCAAAATATCTGTTTTGTAGCAATTTGTAAGTAGGGACGACGTTTTGTAGCTGTTTATATTCGATAATTTATGTAAATTAACAACATACAAACATATACCAGTATATTTAAATAGAAATGCTGTACAGTACATCCCTTGTTCACAGAATTGTACCTACCTGATATAATTCGAAAGCACACAATTTCTACTAATAGAATAACTAACCAACGTGTCAACGCCATTTTTAAGTAGTAGTAAAGTGCAGAGGTTAGAAAAATATAAACGTTTCGGGTTCTTATAGGGCAGGAAATAAAAATTTCCTCGCACGCAATCTTATCTGGGAATTTATTTTTCCTTTTAATGCATGAATTATGTTAGAATAAATAAGCCAATCAATAGTTTTAAATTATTATTATAAGTTTAGTTTTCAAAAAATCTATTCAAATTTAAAATTAACACAATCAAATATCTGCGAGTTTTAATAACTTTTTAATTTATTTAATTTAAAATATATGCTCTCCACCTAAAATTACTAGTGGATTTTCTCTGTACATCATACTTTTCCTTTAACGAAAGAATCTGCCGGTCATCTAACATCTTTCAGGTGAAACATTTTTAATTGACTTTACGTAATTTCCTGTTGAAACCGTAAGCGCCTGTATAGTTCATCAAAGCCTCCTCTTTCTATCTTTCCATATATTGTCTACGCTTTAATCTTTATGACTACATTCTCAAAAGTAAGGAAAGGCAGACAACGGACAAATGGACAGACGACAGTGGGAATTTATAGATCTAAAATTTTTCGAACTGCACCCTAATATAATTTCACCAAAAATATTTTTTGTAAAAGAAACTTCGTGTATGCGTGCAGTACAGAAAGTTTTTTAACAGGAAATAAAAGCTGAAGTAATTCTTAAAAATCTAAAATAAATGTAACAATATAATTATTAGTGTTGCAACGAATAGCCGAATATTCGGCCATACTATTCGGTTTGATTAACGCACGTACGAAGATTGGCGCGCAAACCGCATTATGGCAAGGACCCTGCTCTCTATTGGCCCGCTGTCACTATGCTTCACCAATCGCGTTAATTCTTGACAGTTGAAGCGGACAGACACGAGCGTCATGGCAGTATGTGATAAGTGATGATATCAAATGTGGATAACAATGAAATGACCTACACGTGTAAATAACGGAAAAAGAACAGAGAAGGACTTTGAAGTGAAAATGTGAAAATAAATACGAAATTGAGTTGATAACATAATCAAACAAGTCGAGGCAGCTTATTGGCGCGAAATTCGTGGCCGTCAATGCCAAACAATTGTTGTCATAGACTTCGGAAAGCTAAATGCTTGTAATGAAAGTCGCTTAGCGTGCACGGGCGAAAGCCTGGGGCCATTCGAGCTACCAAGCTGTCTCGAATATGTGAAATCATAACTGTGACTTATACCGACGACCTATCTGTTTCTTTTCTCCGTTATCACCAGGCTATGAGTCACGTAATTGTAAAATGTGAAATCTACGACGGAAAAGTGACGAATCGAAAGTATCGTGAGCGCATATTATGATGTATGCATAGGCATTCGTGGACTACAGCGATAGAGGAAAGAGAAAGGGAAGAGCAAAGACGAATGCTTAAAAAGAAGGATAGGCAGGGTCAGACCCTCAGATGTGCGACGATTTTCGGACGAATAGGTGTGTACGTGTGCTGATCTTTGTAATTATAAATTGTGAATACATGTGACTAATATTATTTTCTTTTTTNTAAAATATTTATATTTTATCTTAATTGATTTAATTTGCATTATTATTGAATAGCAACGAATTGCATTCAATTCGAGAAGTTTCAAGCGTGACAAGTAATTAGTTAAATTTATGATAATTGAAAGAAAGATGTTTTTCGGCAAAACAGTAATTCAATAATGAAAAAGATTGTAGACAATATATATCCAATTACAAGTAAAATGAATGGACTGAGGAAATCATCGAGAGTCAAAGAACGTACTTCAGAAGGAATTGGCGGTGTCGTTTCTTTTTCAAATCCTTCGACTTTATTAATAATTCCCGCTTCGAAAAGTCGAAAAACTCTGAAAATAAAAAAGACATTAATAATTATCAAGCATTACTTATTAATTTTTGTAGAATTACTTTATTTTGTAGATGATAATATTAAACATATGTAAAATAATGGTTATATTGCAAGCACAAATTAATGAAAAAAATTTAAAAGTTGCATTTATAGATATTAAAACGAATAAATTAAATTTGTTTCATAAATTTTTGGTGTTAGAATTGAAGAAAACATCACAACAAAGATTTAACGAAAAAATTATACACTTTATACAACGTTATCTTTTATATATTTTTATCATATAAATAATTCTTTAAAAAATCGTTAGTGAGAATTTCTCTTTAACAAATATAAAACTGGACGACACGAAAATATGCATTAATAAACAAGCGTGCCTCAGTGAGGCAATATGGGCAATAATGCCCCTTTGAAACATCTATATACTGATCATTCAACATAATCCGGTATTCATTAAAACGTAATTGCATTAGCAAACTTTTCATAGGAAATCCAATAGTATAATTTATGTAAATGGCGGTATGCCAGCCTGTACTTCTTTCATAAATATTATATCGCTGAAATGAAGCGAAAGTTATATCTTAATGCCATTATTAATCACATCTAGTTTGCATTATATCACACAAATACGTTTCAGCTTTAGCTGGGAATGATTCGAAAATAGAAAAGAATGGCCTGAATTTTCAAAAATGTTTTTAATTGATAACACCCAATTTCTCTTGCTTGAATTTCCTTTCTTCAACAATCAACAAAGGGCTTAGTGGTTCTCCCTGGGATAAACTTCTAGTAGATATTTTGCAAGTAGAATTAGCAGCATCTCCTTTTATTTGATAACAAGTAGTAGAAAACAAATTCCTAAGCAAAATAATGAAGAATCTGGAGAGTTCCACAATAATTTCCTCCACAATAAATTAAGGTTAACATTATCAAATGCCTTTTCAATAAAAAGTGAATAAATGAACTAGTAAACAGTTTTCTAAATGTGTTCAACAAAGCTATTTGACGATGTTTACATAGATTAGACCTTTCACCTTTCTTGTAAATTATTTTTAATAAAACTTATTGTTAAACAAATCTTTTGATAATTGTGAATTCAAAATAATATTCCCATGAAAAATATTGTCCATTTTTTTTACCAATCCTGGCGTTTGAATCACCTAATAGAAGATCATAGTCAACAGAATAAATAGAAATCAAATCTTCCAGTTTAGCCATTACGTTATTGAAAACAGATATATGCAGATAATGTAGAATAATAATTAGATTTCGAGAATTGCTGAACTTCTTTTGATAAAAAATTAGTGTTGTAAAGATTACACATTGCGTTGTCTTAATCAAACCAAAATTTCCTAAATTATCATTTACACAAAGAAGACCTTCTGATAGCCTTCCTCCTGAAGCCTTAGTTGTCAGCTTTTCACATACCCTCATTGTTGGGTAAATCTTATTTATTTTCGATTTAACTGAAATAGTAAGCCATGTCTTCGTCATTCCCAAAATTGAAAACTGCAAAAGATAATCGACAAATTCACTGTTATTTAAAATTAAACAAAAANAATATTTTTACCAAAATAAAAGAAGTAATAGCTTCGCCGTTTGGAGCTCCACACGAAAATTCGCCACTTTTTACATCACGTGCTAATTCGTCGAACGTAGTAGGGACGTAAGCAGCCTTTGGAGCCATCAAAGACGACATTAATTTTCCGCTGTAACTTGATACCAGAATTACGGAAAGGAATAACCATATTCCTATGGAGAGTCTTCCATGCCATAACTTTTACCTTCAGCTTATGAAAGTTTCGATTAAACTCTAACTGGGTCTTTGAGGTCCCACGTTCAGTGTTGGAAACAAAAAATTAAGATTCACAAGCTTACCCCTCTCTAAATCTATCGTAAATTTTTCAGAATCAACAGGATAACAATTGTGTACCTCGTAAAGTAGCAATATTCTAGCAGTTATGTATGCCGAACCACATGTTTGGATAGAATAACGCTGGACCAACGTGCAGAGTTTCTGCGACTTTTTAACCTAATGTAAATCAAAGATTCTTCTTCAGAGATTAATTGAATTTCATACGGTTAAACATATGTACTGAATTGAAAATTTAGGAGCCTTAAGTTCTAATTAATAAAATTCGAACACTGAAGAGCCTTATGATCAGGGCAAAATGCACTTGGAAGTAATATGACTCATTAAAGAAAGTTTTTCTGCTGGTTCTTTAAGAAAATGTGTCGTTAGAGTCTTTAATTTTAACTTTTAATAATGTTTTAAAAAGTCTAAATTTTCATAACTCTGTATCGAAATAGAATAATTTTTCGGGGTATATTACCATACAAACAATTTTAAGATAAAGTAGAAATATTTTCTTATCTGTGGAAATCCGTAAACATGTTCTTAATTAAATTAATATGCTATATTTATATATGACTTTGTTAATTTTGATAGTTATTTAAAATATTTATATTTTATCTTAATTGATTTAATTTGCATTATTATTGAATAGCAACGAATTGCATTCAATTCGAGAAGTTTCAAGCGTGACAAGTAATTAGTTAAATTTATGATAATTGAAAGAAAGATGTTTTTCGGCAAAACAGTAATTCAATAATGAAAAAGATTGTAGACAATATATATCCAATTACAAGTAAAATGAATGGACTGAGGAAATCATCGAGAGTCAAAGAACGTACTTCAGAAGGAATTGGCGGTGTCGTTTCTTTTTCAAATCCTTCGACTTTATTAATAATTCCCGCTTCGAAAAGTCGAAAAACTCTGAAAATAAAAAAGACATTAATAATTATCAAGCATTACTTATTAATTTTTGTAGAATTACTTTATTTTGTAGATGATAATATTAAACATATGTAAAATAATGGTTATATTGCAAGCACAAATTAATGAAAAAAATTTAAAAGTTGCATTTATAGATATTAAAACGAATAAATTAAATTTGTTTCATAAATTTTTGGTGTTAGAATTGAAGAAAACATCACAAGACTAAAGTTTTATGTATTGACATTGATACTCTGTATAATCCTTTATTTTAAATTATATTTAAATTAATTATATATTTTTACTAGCAGACCCCGCCACGCGTTGTTGTGGCTCAAAATGTATCTATTATAAATTTATAACACTTCCCCCGTGGGGGGGAATTTTTCGAAAAATTTCTTGTTAGTGTACATTCTGTTGACGTACCCTATTGAAACGCAATCAAAAACCAAAAACCCGCATCTAAAATAGTATAAATAGAAGCAGAGTTCTTTACCGCAAGCCTTAATCCTAACCATTTCCCTTCAGTGGGGTTGAATTTCGACACGTATATTATATAAAAACACGTGCGTATTCGAATGCAGCGTTGTGTCAAAATTTCAAAGGAATCGGTAGGAACAAACGAACATTACATTTTTATTTATATAGATAGATAGATGATGATCTGCTTTAGTTCATTTTCACAGAAAAGCATAATGCCTCACAGAAAAGCAAACTTAGGGCGTCGTACTCGTAGCGCCATCTGTTGGACATAAAAGCCTTAACCTAGATTATATCTTTTAATTTATATGAATGTTTAACGGAATAATATACAGCCTATGTCCACCCTGAAGTTCTATTCTAAATATTGGTGAAAGAATTTTTGAAATCGGATGCGTAGTTTCGGAGATTACCTGCGGCAAACAAACTTACAAACATTACCTCTTTATAATATTAGTATAGATTTATAATGGATTTTCCATTAGTACGATTCTCGCAATTTAATGCTCTATGTGGTCCTAGATCTCCGTATTATTAAATTACTTTTTTATTCAATTTGGTTTTCTTCTGGTAATAATTATCTATTTGTAATTTCACTATTTAAATTGCATTTAAACTAACAATGCATTGTTAACTACCATTCTAATAGTGAATTAATTCTATGAATAGTTTATTAGTTACAGTTAATTAATTAACTTAAATTTTCCAATTAATATTCGTAATTCAATTTTGGTATCAGTATTTTTAAAAACAATTTTTACGAAATACGAAATATTAATCTATCTTGTAACGAATTTATTTAAAATTAATTAATTAAATTAAAGTTTAACTTTTTATTGTTGTCTCGTCATATTCGTTAGCATATCAATAAATAAACAAATTGACTAATTTCGGTAAAATTGAATTAAAAATAAATGAAATCTTACATTTTATCCAGATATTTCTTGTATGGAAATCCTTTTCTTACTCCATACGCTGTTGTGTAGGTAATAAGTGTATCTTTCGAATTTAGAACCATACTGAAATCATTTTCTTTCCTCATTACTCCTATGAAAAGATCGGTTTGTATGAATGCAAAGCGGCCTTTCATGACTTTTTCATATGCCTCTTTTAAATAGAATATATTATTGGTCGAAGAGATATGTTCCTTGAATATCTTTGCATTCCCAAATGTTGATTCCTTAAATAGTCAATTCAAAGAAATTATTTAGATGCTTTACTTTGATTAGTTATAACGAATAAAATTTTAGAATTGTAATCTTAAGAAAAATTATAAGTAATATATTTATAAAATTCAATATTTTTACCAAAATAAAAGAAGTAATAGCTTCGCCGTTTGGAGCTCCACACGAAAATTCGCCACTTTTTACATCACGTGCTAATTCGTCGAACGTAGTAGGGACGTAAGCAGCCTTTGGAGCCATCAAAGACGACATTAATTTTCCGCTGTAACTTGATACCAGAATTACGGAAAGGAATAACCATATTCCTATGGAGAGTCTGCCAGGAATTTTATTGCTGTAGCGATTTATACTTGGTACTGAAAATTTTATCATTATTGTTTTTACGATTAGAAAGTTTATGTTAACACTAAAACAAATACCAACTCACCATTAAAAACTAAAGTACCGAAGAGAAACCAGAAGACTTTCGACAGTGGTTCCAATTTCTTTATTCGGTACACGTTCTTTTCTAATTTCATAATTCCATATAAAGCAATTCCAAATATTTTGACTGCGAGAAATATCGACAACCAGAGCTAGAAAATATAGAAGAATTATATTTAGTTGAAATTACAGCAGAGCATCGATTATCCGACCCCCGATTAACCGTCACCTCGGTTAACCGACCGCGTTCTTGTCGGCAAATTCAAATTACCGCTAGTGATGTGGCGCTACAATATTTGGCTATGTCTTGGCTACTTTAATATTATTTTTACGTGTTTTAGCTGGCAACACTGGATCGACCATGAAAGGGAGTCAGTACTTAAACGAGGCTTAATTTTCTAATTTTTAACGATACAATAGCTACGATTATTATTTTTAAAAAATTTGATAGGCTTAACATGGAGGAAAATTCAACGCGAAGTAGGTTAATAGCGATATACTGATATACTAATTACATGGGATANTAAATAATAAATGTAGCATTAATAGAAACGTAAAAATTTCCGTTTATTTTACTTATGAAGTAAAATTATAAACAGTTTTTATACTAAAAACAATTTATTTTAATGTAAAGTAATGAAATATAAAAAAAGTTTACTGAATTTTTACCAGAGGAGTAAATGGTTTTGTAATTGAATCCCAGTTTGATTCCTGACCACCCATTTTTATGATAAATTGGCCTGTTTCGAATATGACATGAGAAGAATAGTCAAGACCTAAAGCTCGTTCGTACGTCATCAAAAGAGGAGTAAAGGCCAAATCCGCTTCCTGGTAAACAAAAGATTACATTTCATTATATGACATCTTAAATTTATAAAATTAGAAATTCTGAGAATAGTTATAACTTGTCGTTGATGTAGATTTTAATTATATAACTTAATGCTAACTCACTTTATCTTTCTGTATGAGTTATGTTTTTACTAAAAAGTTTCGTATCAATGAAATAGTTTGTCAATGAGGAAAATATAAGTTTATTTTTCGTGTTAGATTACCTGATTAATTACTTGTCCGACTGTACCGAACCAGTTTCCATTCTCGTCTTGTTTCCCAAAGAACTCTGGTAACGGTTCCACAACCCGATAGCTACGAAATAATTTAAACAAAACAACTTACAAAACAAAAAACCCATTAATAATCGAAATAAAATTCATACCTGAAATTCAATTTATCGTGAATTATTTTAAAGGTGTTGTAAAATAATCCTCCTAATATTTGTTTGCTATTTTTGTCTATCTGAAGAAGGTTGGGATGCT